>NW_015398260.1:9665-12150 GCF_001527695.2 Protobothrops mucrosquamatus
TTCACCCATCCACTTTGATTTTTCCTTCTTTCTTAAGACTTTGCATTTTTCACTGTTGAAATTAATCTTGCTGGTTCCTGCCCATTGTACTAGCTTGTCAAGATCCTTCTGAAGCTTGATAGTATTTGTTTATTTGACAGTTGTTGCTATCTTGCTTATCTTTGTATTATCTACAGATCTGATAGTTGTATTTTCTGATGCCTATCCAAAGTATTTATAAATGCACTGGACAGTACAGTGCTTACAAAAGAATACCCTTGATGCCTTCTTCTACACTGATGTGGCCTCATTGCTATACAGTTGTTGGGTTTGATTGCTCAATCAGTATTTGTAGCCATCTTATGTAACCCCAGTTCACGTGTTACTATTTCTCTGCTGGGATTTCCTAGGAGACTTTGAATTGAAGGGAAGCCATTGCATTGAATAAAGAACTACATTGGCTAGCTGGTAGCTCTGAAACTACCGTAAATACTGTGTGATCATGAATAAATGAAATATTAAATCTTAATGGTGTTTGTTGTACAGAGCTTATTACTTAGTGCAATATATGAAATCGGATTTCTGAGATTAGTCAGCAAACTGTGGAAACACAAACCATAGTTACTATTACACATTAACTCATGTCTGTGTTTGCTTTGTGTTTCCTCTTATAGCTATAGCTATAAATAAATAAAATTTATTTATTTATTTATTAAATTTATATGCTGCTTGTCTCACAATTAGGTGCCCCTATGCGGTTCATTAATTCTATTCCAGGAATAGAGCACATAACCAGTAAGGTAAGCAGAGCCGAATGGCTTAGCTGGGAGGAGAAAAGGTGAGCAGTAGCCTATTTGCTCCTTAGAAACAGGACTAGTTTTGTTCCCTTGTCTTTGGCATTTCCTACATTCACGAAGGAAGTACTCTTCTGTGATTGAGATATTTTGTGGCCTTAAGATCTGCAAATGTAGATGGTTGAACAATATGCAGTCCTTATGAACCTTTGTAGCACTTTGGCCAAGGCTGCTTAATAAATTTGGATTTAAAGAGTTGCTGCCTGATCTATTGTTAGCTGGATCCATAGTTTAAAGCAGTGGTTCTCAACCTTTTTAATGCCGCGACCCCCAACCGGTCGTAAGTCGAGGACTAAACCGGTCGTAAGTCAAGGACTAAACCGGTCATAAGTCGAGGACTACCCAACCGGTCGTAAGTCGAGGACTTTCCCTGCCCGGGAGCACCGCACATGCGTGGTTCCGCCCCCTGTGCCGTCCAAGGCGTAGCTGGCAAGCGGCAGAGACGGAGCAGGCCGACCACCAGCTGGCCCAGCCCAAGGGAGGTAAGGCACCCACTGGAAAAGGGAAAAAAATGGCGGACAAAAGAAATGGCGGACAGCCTTGCTTGGCGACCCCCGTGAAATGGTCAATCGACCCCAAATGGGGTTGCAACCCATAGGTTGAGAACCGCTGGTTTAAAGTGTATTTAGATTTTTATTGTAAAAGACTGAAGGTAAGAGAATTATTTTCTGACTAATATGGATTTGCAGTAATATGGATTTGGTTCCAGTTTCAGAATTCAGTGCCATTGCAAATCTATAACTATGTGCTGTTTATCATTGGTATGTCTTTAACCTGAAATCAAAGAAACACTATAGTAGCAAAGTAGCATACCAATAAACTGTTAAGACCTATATCAGTGGTCGCGAACCTATGGCATGGGTGTCAGAGGCGGCACTCGGAGTCCTCTCTGTGGGCACACGTGCTGTTACCCCAGCCTTGCATCCCCCCACGACCCCCTCCTCATCAGCAGCCCCCCTGGAGGAGAGTTGCCCCCAAGCGTGGTCCACGCAGAGCAGCGCGGCCAAGGACATGGCAGCCAGGCAGCGTAGACAAGACTTTGTCCTCAAGCCCATTGCGCACAGTTGATGCTGCAGAGTGCAGGCAGAGAGTGTGGCCGCCATGGCGCTGCTGGGCTGCCTGGGCGATCTGCAGTGGGCCCTGGAGGCGGTGAATGGCCCTGCGGGCAGGCGGGGTGGGGGCGGGGCAGGGGGTGGAGCGGGGATGGGGCCAGTTTTTGGGCACTCGGTCTCTAAAAGGTTCGCCATCACTGACCTATATTAACTCTTGCAATAATTGAAGAGTTCATCCTAGGGTGAATTGAGGCCATATGAGAAATTAGTAAAAAAAATGCCAGCTGAATTCATCTATTTTGATGTCAATGTCTCTAACTTGTGTAAGGAAGGGAAAGGTGTGCAAAACATTTTGAAGGTGAAATATTTCAACCCCTGAAAGAAAAATGTGATGTACAGAGATTTCATTTTCATTTCATTTTATTCAATTTGTATCCCGCCCTTCTCCCGAAGGACTCAGGGCGGCTCACAACATTTTTTAAAAACAAAAACAAACCCACAAACCCCACCGAATAAAACCAAATTAAAACCAATATTTTAGAGTTGTGGTAATTAAAATTTCTAAGAAACCCAATTTAAAATCCTCCCTAGGCCAGGCCC
>NW_015398260.1:15432-16689 GCF_001527695.2 Protobothrops mucrosquamatus
TGCTGAATCTTGGTCCCTTATGAAAGTGAAAGAAATTCTTCAGTTTGCAGAGGATTAATATTTTGTATTGCATGATACTGAGTCTTTTTTTCTATACGTTGTCCTGAAACTGTAAAATGATGAAAGTATTTGTAAAAGGTTCTCTCTTCCTCAGTGATGGTAGAAGAGACAAACAGTGCAAGCAGATATGGAAATAGCAAAAGTATTTTAGCATTTTCAAATGTAAATAAAATGTTCCCAACCTTCCATATGTAGTCTTCCCAACTTTTCCCTTCTTTATTTAGAATAAAGCAGATGCCAGCTGAATTTTCTATGCATGACTGGTGTTAGTATATATTATCAAAATTTGAATGTTTGTGTTGTTATGGATTGTCATTAAGTTCAATCTGCCTTGATGGAACTTGGAGTTGTGCCGTGGAAACTCTGTGTGCCTGATTATGAGAGAGATTAGACTGCCAGGCATGAGGACTAAAGACTTTTTGTTGTTATCTTATACTTGTAGAACCTTTTTCTACTTGAAATAGTATACATCACACACTCTCATTGAAGGTGTTCACAAAAGGGGTTTAGAGGCCTTTCTTATTTCTAAATTATTAATTTCAGGTTATGTGTATATTTCCACTATGATTTCTACATTTAATTTTATTTTTCTGATAATGTGAATATTGTAAATATAGATATGGAAAGCTGTTGCAGAAGATGTTCAAAGGCTGTCTGTACTTATAATAAATAAAGGTTTGCCTCTTTGGAATAAGCTATTACAGGGGTATGCAACCTTCATTCCCCGCAAGTTCTCTGGACTCGCTCTTGTGGCCCGCAGAGCTGCTAAAATTAGTTGCATTAATTTTTCAGTGATGGACATTACAGAAATAAATATCAAAATACACCTAGGGCTTTTTTTTCTTTTTAAAGAGCAACCTCCTAAAAAAACACACTGCCTGTGGCCTTTGAAAGTCCTCAGACTCACATGCCACTAATTTTTCCAGAATCAGTACTCACTACATTTGAACACACTGCTGCTCTTTTTTTCCTAACTAATCAGGATGAAGGAACACCTTCTTGAACTGATTGTAGGCATACACAGTCTTCCTTCCTTCGTAATCTTGATTCTAATTAAAGCTTTGAACAATATTGCCTAATCACAGTAATCTAGGTCAAGTCCTTTTCAAACCTCTCTCGCCAGCTGGTTTACAGGTAAATATACCCCTTACCTGTTTCTGAATTGTTTATGTAAAAAGAAAGGTTCACAATGTAGTT
>NW_015398261.1:0-3290 GCF_001527695.2 Protobothrops mucrosquamatus
CAGGGCTCATTGCCTTCCTTTATTGCATTTAATCTCAAGGAATTAATGATGGCATCCAATGACTACTGTTACTGTATAATAACACCTTCTGTAGGGGAGCTGAAAAATTAATGAAGATGCCAGAGGTGGGTAACTTGCTTTGCAACATGCCAGTTACCTATTTGGTTTTTAAAAATCAAATCAATCTTTGGGGGGGGGGGAGAAAATCAGGTATAAGGAAAAAGTCTGCAGGTACGCTTGAATCCATAGGCATCAGGGTGGTACGCTTTGAAATAAAGAATTTCTAGAACAAAAGGTTTACGGTTAGGCAGAAAACATTTCCCATTCATCTGTTTTTGCAAGAAGAGTGTGAAGGGGTTGCAGCTGGTGTCTTGGCTTATAAAATAAGCAAAGGTCTGATGGTCTATCTATAGTTATCTCTGGATCACAGAACATAGCAGCATGTAACAATATCCGACTTCTATAACCATTGAATTCATGCCATTCATAAGAAACAACTTTGCTTTAGTTGTTTCTTATGAGGTCATCACCAGATTATCCCTGAAAATGATTTTTGTGCTCATTCAATTCAGTAGCTCTCCTGTAAGCCTGTTCTCTTATAAATATTCTCTTCTGCCCCCTCACCTTTCTGAGTACAAAGAAGCAAAAGACTCTGATGATTCAGCCGCACTTTGGGGTGTGAGGGGATCTCCTTTAGTTCTGGGTTTTAATAAATGAAATTGGTAATGATAGTGCAGGGAACTATAATAATTACAATTCCTGACCTTGGTCGTTGGGCTCCTGCTGCTGTTGTTGGTTTCCCAGTATTTGTCCTGTAGTAGCTGTGTTGCTCTCTGCCTGGTTGCTGTGAATGAGCATTTGGTCCTGTTGGGCTGAAAGAAGAACAAGCAGAAGGAGAAGGATGTATAAACTGTCCTACGTGACTAGTTCATTCAATAATCAACAATATTATGACCTGTGCTCTTTGGTGCCCCTCCGCTTCTCAGACTTAAATATCTGTGCTAATTCTTGAGTCAGCTGTTCTGTTCATCTAGGCCACATGCTTCGCTACCAGATTGTTAGAAGGTGGGAAATGGCTTTAGTTCTTACCAAGAAGATTAAAAGTACCTCCTCCAGTTTGCAATTGATTGTGATTTGCAGACGTTGCAAGATTTTTTCTCCTTTATTATTAAAATCACTTGGAGATTGGCCTGCTTAACACCGGAGAGTTAGAAAAGAGCATTGAACAAGTCCGGTATAATAATTACATCGCATCTTTTGCAGATCTCTTATGATCCTGAGGAAGAGTAATCCAGATAATTGGTTTCTGTTAAGTTGTGTAACTTCTGATAGGTATCAGCCTGGATCTCAGCGTTGCCTTTTAGCTAAAGCTCCAGTAATTATTGTACTGCTGGTTGAAAATGGGCAGCAGGCTTGCAAAATTGTTGAAATTTCATCAGGGAAAGGAGCTTAACATAGCCGCACATTTGGATTGTGTGTTCATCTATGGCTACTTGATTCTTTTTGGCCTATTAATAATAATAATAATATTAATAATAATAATAATAATAATAATAATAATAATAATAATAATAATAGTAGTAGTAGTAGTAGTAGTAGTAGTAGTAGTAGTAGTAGTAGTAGTAGTAGTAGTAGTAGTAAAGTTGGAAGGAACCTTGGAGGTCATCTAGTCCAACCCCCTGCTCAGACAGGAAACCCTATACCATTTCAGACAAATGGCTGTCCAGTCTCTTCTTATTGCTAAAGTGTGTTTGTGTATCCATGTTGGGTAGAGAAGTTGCAACTTCTTGGCAAGGCATAAGCACAGGGCAGCAGGAGGGATTGCATAGGGAGAGAAAGGGAAAAAATAACTCTAGAAGTCAGGGGATAATTAATTCAACGTTCCTAAATATAATACATCAAAAAACAATCTAGTCATTCAGGAGACTTGATATTGATTTGAAATCCCAAAGAACATCATTATTGTACAAAGCTCAGTAAGCTTTACAGTGGTTCTGCTACCAATTTTTATAGGCCCCCAAGGATCCTCATCCTTGCATCTAGGAAATGGCATTATTATGAAGGGCTGGGTGTTATTTTTTGTTTTGTTTTTGTCAAAACAGAGGCTACTCCCCCATAAACCTTTCTCTGAAATAAATCATTTCTGACTCTTCTGAGATACACATGAGACCAGCTTTCACCTAAATTTAAAGTAAAGATGTATATCCAATTTGACTAAAAACCCTGAGTCCATTAGAGTCCTTCTGGAAAGATTCTGAGGCCCTTTGAGGTAAAACAATATTCAAAGTAATCAGAATCAAATCTAAATCCTCTAGTTTCATGATTGATTCACTTCAGATGTCTGCATGACCTTATGGACTTTAAGTTGCTCTGAAAAAAGTATTTCAAAATTTGAAATAAGATTTACGGTTGATGGATGCCCTAACAGAAAACAGATTTCTCTGCCAGTATAACACAGCGACTGTGTCTGCATCATTAATCTATTTCTTGTTCAATTAGCCATTTCTTAAATTCTTGCTCTGCATTTTTAACAGCCTACCATACTATAGGAAGACAATCTAGGTTTTACTCAAGTTGTGCCATTTGAGAACCTCATACTGTCTTTTCTGTCCCTATTCCACTGGCGGCTTCTGACCACTGACTTCTATGGCTTTGGTGTAGAAATTTTAACTTCAGTCCACAACACATGTTTATGTCTTTTGTTCTGTTCCTCCTGCTCCTGGCAAATATATATTGTTTTATAGTTGAGGTAAGTGCCTGTCTCTCTTCTTTGCCTACTTACTCAATTCCAGGCCCAGATGGATGCCATTTTTGTGCAGACCAATTCATGAACATATGGTATTCTTGAATTAAACATGTTATTTATTTTATAAACAGCATCACTTTTTTTTTCCTTTTTCTGATTTTGAATCTATTTCTATAGGCTACATCACATAGGTAGATTCTAAAATCTGCGTGAGTGACCGGGACGCCTTGCGCACGGTCACTCACGCTCTCGTCACCTCTCGCCTGGACTACTGTAATGCTCTCTACATGGGGCTCCCTCTGAGGAGCACCCGGAGACTTCAACTGGTCCAGAATGCGGCCGCGCGGCGGTGTTGGGAGGGACTCGTCGCTCCCATGTGACACCGCTGCTGCGCGAGCTGCACTGGTTACCAGTGGTCTTCCGGGTGCGCTTTAAGGTGTTAGTTACCACCTTTAAAGCACTCCATGGCATTGGACCTGGCTACCTCCGAGACCGCCTTCTGCCACAGATTCCCTCCCATAGACCGGTACGCTCCCACAGAGCG
>NW_015398261.1:4613-7024 GCF_001527695.2 Protobothrops mucrosquamatus
TTAGGTAGGGATGATTTTAAGAAAATTTTAATTGACACACAGCTTCTAATATTTGGCTTTTAATTTGGTTTTATGGGGTTTTTTTGTTCTTTGATGTATCTTGTTTGTCTGTTTTAATATGCTGTGCACCGCCCTGAGTCCTACGGGAGAAGGGCGGTATATAAATTAAATTATTAAATTAAATTAAATTAAATTAAATGTTCACAGAAGCAGTTGAAAACACCTCAAATCATGCATTGCAAAGATCGCTTAGAGATGGGAGATACTTCTAAAATAATCTACCAGATCATCTACCTTGATTGCCCTATGATTATATAGGACAGACAGGGAAGAATCTAATCACCAGATTACAAGAACACAAGTGTGTGATCAGATGAGGAGATCCAAACTCATTGGTAGCCTGACATTGAAAGGACATATATTCAATTTCACAACCACTAAGATTGTTGGCTGAGCAGGTACAAAAATAGCCAGGGGAATGATTGAAGCCTGAGAAATGGGTCCCTTGTCAGTCAACAGGAGTGCATTAATATATGACTTAATGTAGAGTTAGAGTCTAGCAAACCCACCTGGAGATTTGGAAGGAGCAAAGCACAATAGGAAAATGAGGGCAGAAAGGAAAGGGGGGGGGGAATCATCATGAATCTCAGCTGTGGTCTTAAACTGAATTTGAGTGTAAAATCTTTCTTGAAGTACAAAAGGAGTGCTGATTTACCACTAGCCTATCAGGTACTTAGTGGCTGAGGACTTGGTAGCACAAGGAAACAACAGCCAGTGGTTTACTGGCGGGCCATCAACACCCCAGTCAACAACTAAAAAGCCATACACAACCAGGAACTACATAAATGCTATGCATAGAACAGCCCAAAGCACACATTCTGGTGAGAGAGAAGTTCCCTGAGGATGGGTTCCAGCCCATGTCTAAAAGCTTGGAAGACTAAATGTCTGGTCCCAGTGACTGACCCAGATTGGATCCCGAAAATGCCTCTGTAATGCAAGGTCATCCTTTGCTATTTAGATACCTCCATTACAAGAGAGTTTGGGACTATTGCTGTCCTGAAGAATTTCTAAGTTGTTTCCATTGCAATTATGAAAAGTGAATAGGCAATTGTCTTCCAGAGAGCCCACAATTTCCATCATTCCTAGATACCAGATCTGGTATTCCTTTGTTGAAAGCTGAAAGAAACTTGTACGGGGTTAAAAGAAGAGATTTTTGTGGACAAGTAGCATTGATAACTGGGGAAATTTTATGTGTGTGTGTGTGTGTGTGTTTAATGTGAGCATGACATGCAACTGAGGCAGCCCTATTATGATGCTGTTCCTTGGAATTTAATTAAAGGTGAGAAGCCAAGCCAGACTGTACAGGCTTGGAGAAAGATGGCTGTATAGTGAGAGACAGAACATTCCCACATGTTCACCTTATGGCTGCTTTATGACTAAGCAAGTGCAAACATCACACACTCTATTCTCCTTTGAAATAATTTCTAGAGCCAATTTTGTTTCATCGGATTGAATGAGAAATGGGTCAATACATGCATTTGATTTTCCCTGTCTGGCACTCTTTAAATTGTCTTAGCCTGGGAAATGTTTGTTTTCTGTGTGCATCTGAGTGTATACAGTATGCATCCTGCCATTGTATGCTGCCTATTGTCAGGACTTTAGGCAACTTACAGTGTTTGTGTATGTGAGTGTGTGTGGGGGGGTGTACTACACACTCACCCACCCACCCACTAGCCCCGCTTTCTGCTACCAACAATCCTCAAGTGAGTGAGGCTGACAAAAGGTGTATTGTAGTAGCCAAGCAATATCCTATGGCTGGTTAATGAACTGTAGCAACTTTCCAGTGTTGGATCAAATCTGGAATAAAATCAAGTGAAAGGATTTTATTTTCTACAATTTTATCCAGCAATTTTGGAAATACATCATTTTACTTGAGTCTATTCTGAATCAGGCCAGGGGGAGTTTGCCTATTGCTATTAATATCACACTGCGGTCTTGATAAGAATGAGGAATAATTAAATCTATATTGAGACTTTACCCAAGGGATCTGCGAGAGAACCGTATCATTTTTAATAAAGAAGGAACAAAATTGCACTCTAGGTACTTGAGAATACTCTGAACTGATCTCTTAAGAGAGTCACTTTCCAGTAAGTGTGAGCAGCTGTAATTCTATAGAAAATTGCCTCTGCTTATAGCCTGGTTCAGTTTTATTTATATATATATATATAATGCTATTACAATGCAGCAGAGAACATCTCATTACAAAGGGTGTGACAACACTAAGTTGTAATACTCAGTGCTTGTACATTACTTGTTGAGTATTCAAACTGCTTTCTTTTTCGTATAATAGGAATATTTAGAATGATTTCATGGGAGAGATCAGTACTTGTCACTGTATTTTTGAATAAAGG
>NW_015398262.1:0-2360 GCF_001527695.2 Protobothrops mucrosquamatus
ATGCGATCAAAAAGTAGCTTCCCTCTTGGTTGCTTTAGATCTATTGAAAACCACCTGCTCTCCCTTGTGGGATAAAGGGAGACTTTTCTTCTCTGAAACAGAAACATGGAAAATATGCTTGTAGGCTTCAGATGTTCTTCCTTTGCTAATGTGCAGAGAGTCCTCGACTTATGATCACAAGTGAGGTCAACATTTCTGTTCCTAAGCAAGACAGTGTTAAGTGGATTTTGCCCCATTTTACCACCTTCCTTGCCAAAGTTGTTAAGTGAGTCACTGCAGTTGTTAAATTAGCAACACAGTTGTCTGGTCTCCCCATTGGTAAGCATCAGAATTCAGATGATAATGATAATAATGATAAAGTTGGAAGGGACCTTGGAGGTCATCTAGTCCAACCCCTGCTCAGGCAGGAAACCCTATACCATTTCGGACAAATGGCTGTCCAGTCTCTTCTTAAAAACTTCCAGTGTTGGCGCATTCACCGCTTCTGGAGGCAGGTTGTTCCACTGGTTAATTGTTCTAACTGTCAGGAAGTTTCTCCTTAGTTCTAGGTTGCTTCTCTCTTTGGTTAGCTTTCACCTGTTGCTCCTTGTCCTGCCTTCAGGCGGTTTGGAAAATAGCTTGGCTCCCTCTTCTTTGTGGCAGCCCCTGAGATATTAGAACACTGCTATCATGTCCCCCCTCGTCCTTCTCTTTGTTAAACTAGACATACCCAATTCCAGCTTGTCAGAAGGTGATCACATGACCCCTGAACACTGCAACCGTCCTAAATACATGCCAGTTGCCAAGCGTCTGAATTTTGATCACGTGACCATGGGAATGCTGCAGCATTTGTAAATGTGAAAAAGTAACCTTTTTTAATGCTGTTGTAACTTTGAATGGTCACCAAACAAATGGTTGTAAGTTGACCACTATCTGTAATACTTTATTTGTGACACCTGCTCCATTCAGTTTGGCCATGCTGTCAGCAACCCTGTCAGTGGTCATTGGGTCTCGCAAGGCTTTTCAAACATTCAGCCTGTCTTTGTGGCATTCCCAGTGTGTTTTCTCATACCATTCATTGTGCACAGCGCATGAAGCCAGGGACTGGTTCTTTGAGAAGTCCTTGGATGGCATGAACTCAGACACATATTTCCTTATCCCATTTTCCATCTCATAATACTCCGTTTTGAGTGAGTGAGGTGGGAAATGAACCCCCTTGCCTGTCATTCGGTGCTGACAGATACTTCATTTTTGTCCCTCTGTGTTGGAGAGCGTAGTTCAAACATGGGTGAACTAGAAGCTACTGCTGTGGGGAATAAAAAGATGCTTATCAAATGGTGACACAGCAATGTTCCACAGAAAAGAAAAGGCATTCAACTCCAGCCAGGATGTCGTGCTTCATTGCTTTACAGAATGCCTTTACAGAGTGGAGCTGTGAGAGAGGAGAAGAAGGAAGAGAGAGAGTTATCCAGCAAGTAACTTTTGCCCCTCTCTTGTTTTCAGATGACACAGGTTGCCCCAGTAGCCAATCAGTATCTCCAGTTAAGACTCCACCAGATACTGGAAACAGTCCAATCGCTTTCTGTACAGGCAGTGATGGGGGAGACTATGCCAGAAAGAAATTTAATTCAGGAACAGTGGCAGATGGAACTCATCAGCCAGCTCGATATAAAAAGGAAGCAAAGACAAATCTCATAAAGCCAGGTAAGAGATTGCCTATTTAGATACTATCTTTTTTTAAAAAAAAATACATATTTTTTTTCCTTGCAAGATAAATTTTATTGAATTACCGTATATCCATACAATTCATTTACAGCAAATCAAAGAGAGTCTGCATGTATACATATTTGTGATCTTCTGTATCTTTATAATTTAGAAAGAGCTTTTGGCTTTAACGGTACACTATGGTGTTCTTGTGTACTTTGTGTAAAGTATTCTTTACTTGGAAATTACATACAGAATGAAGCATGCATATTTATTGTGAATGATTATGTTTTTCAAAAGCAGAAACTGGGTAGCAAAAAGGCAATGCTTGAAATCTTACAGCTCTGTTCTTAATATAAGGTAATGTTTAAATGCTGTTGTGATACCAAGAGATTTTGATTACTGAGGTGTTTATTGACAAAAGCCAACCTGATTTTGGTAGGATTTAGTTAGAGCTTGTTTAATCTCATCTAGACTCTGCCAGTGGCCTTCCGGGTGCGCTTTAAGGTGTTAGTTACCACCTTTAAAGCGCTCCATGGCATAGGACCCGGTTACCTCCGAGACCGCCTTCTGCCGCAGATTCCTTCCCACAGACCGGTACGCTCCCACAGAGTGGGTCTCCTCAGGGTGCCGTCGGCCAAGCAGTGTCGGCTGGCGACCCCCAGGGGGAGGGCCTT
>NW_015398262.1:2726-7023 GCF_001527695.2 Protobothrops mucrosquamatus
TGGGTCTCCTCAGGGTGCCGTCGGCCAAGCAGTGTCGGCTGGCGACCCCCAGGGGGAGGGCCTTCTCTGTGGGTGCCCCTACCCTCTGGAATGAACTACCCCCCGAGATTCGGATAATTCCGGATCTCCTTACTTTCCGTCGCGCCCTCAAGACATGGCTCTTTCAGCAAGCGGACCTGACCTAGGGTGGATTTTATATCGGGGTTTTTTAGGAATTTGGAAGACACAACATTAAAATTTGGTTTAATTCGGTTTTAAGGGGGGGATTGTATACAAGTTTTGGTTTTAAATATGTTGTGCGCCGCCCTGAGTCCCGCCGGGAGAAGGGCGGCATATAAATTAAATTAAATAAATAAATAAATAAATAAATAAATAAATAAATAAACAAACAAACAACTTTTCATACACCAGTTCAGGCTTTTCATGGCATTTATGGGGGTGGCAATATATAATACCTCTTGGTATCACAACAGTAAGTGGAAGTGATGGTCAGGGGATCTTTGCTCAACTTTAGCTGCTATGCCACCCTACCTGAACCCGGATTACACCCTTGGTGTCTGTAATTCATATCTCAGTCTCCAGGTATTTAGACTAATGTGCTCCTTGTAAACCTTTGGAGATTATTTGGAAAACTACAATTGGTCCAGAATACAGTGACCAGATAAACTGGTGAAATCCAACCAATATTGAATAAAACCAACTTTGAAGTTATTCACAAGCTTCTGGATAAAATTTGGAATGCTGATCATCAAGATCCTCAATGGAATGCCACCAGGTTACATCAGGCACTGCCTTACTAAGGTTAATTCTGGCTATCCAGTCCAAACATCTTGAGAGGTCCTACAGATTGTCTATATCCTGCACTCCTCCAAAAAGGACATGGGACATGGATGAAGTACCTGGCTGTTCTATAAGATGTCCTCCCACCTGCAATACATGTAGTACTCTTTTTGCTTTTTTGCAAAGCAGTAAAAACACATTTTTGTCTCACTGGGTGAGTGTCTGTACTCCACTGATTAATATGGATAATTTCTGATGAAGTGAGCCCTATGAAATGTCAGACTGGTCTTCACTATACATTAACATCAGAAGATCTCTGATGACAAAACTAGTAGGAAAAATAAAATACTGTGTGATGCACATTTGTTAAGCAATTATCCTACCACTCTATCATTTGCAGCAAAATTCTGTGCTTATCTTCTCAAAAGTAATTCCCAGTGAGCTTAATTTCATAACTTTGCAATGTTTTGACCTGATTAAAGCCAGATTAAGTCATACTTGGTTTAGATCTGTTGAAATTATTGAGATGTGGGGGTTTATTCTAAATAAGGTGAATCCAAACAATCCAAAATACAAATACAGCTGAAGTCTGGAAGTTTCAAATGAAGACTGGAAGTTTCAAATGACCCTCTGAATGTGAAAGACTATTAACCATTTTTGGACTGATTGAACAATCATGCCACCTTTTTATGTTAAAACTGTGATCATTTATTTGCAGAAAGAGTTTACAGTCTGTAGGATGCTATGGCAGATTTGATACTGATTCAAGAGCATCCCATTCTCTGCTTGAAAAAATATTCTGCAAAAAGTTTGCAGAAATTGACCTTTTAAAAATTGTGCTTAAATTGCTGCTTTTTGTTCTCAGCTGCAGAGATCAGCAATCTGGTACAAATAATGTTTGTTGCTTAAATACAGAATGTGCTCAATTGAATAGAGGCCTTGTCAGGGGAATAATTGACTGTTTGGGGATAATAGCTTTGCAGCACACCTACCAAAATCCTGCATTGTTCATTCTTAACTGAAGATTTCAAAGATAGCTTTCATTTCATGGTTAATCTGTTACTGAGAAATGTTCACCTGTTTTCATTTCCACTTATTTTTCAGTTAACTGTTTTGGATAATCACATGCAGAATAAAATCCAGATGTGTGATCAGACAGCTCTTATCCATATGTTTGCTATCACTGATTCCAGCTTTGTGGCATGCATAAGCCCATGCTTAGGGTGTTAAAGTTAGCCCCACAGAAATATATAAATAAAGCAGCTAACTTTCACCTTCTTCCATTCAGTTCATAGGTTTGTAATTTAGGTGGTCCTCATTTAGTGACCACAATTGGGACTGGCAACTTGGTCATTAAGCAAAGCAATCCTTAAATGAAATTGTGAACATATAAGAGCCACAGTAGTGCAGTGGGTAGAATATAGTATTGCAGTCTAACTCTGCCCACTGCCAGAAGTTTGATCCTGACTTGCTCAGGGTTGACCCATCCTTCCATCCTTCCAAGGTCGGTAAAAATAAAGACCCAGATTGTTGGGGGCAATATGCTGACTCTCTAAACCAATTAGAGAGGGCTGTAAAGCATATGAAGTGGTTTGAAGTCTAAGTACTATTGCTATATTTATGATCTTACTTCAACAAAGATCATAAAGGCTGATTGCAAAGTTCTTTTTACATCACTATTCATAACTGCGAATGGTTACTAAATGAGTCGTCACTAAGCAAAGACTGAGATATATTTGATGCATTTGAGATACAGGGAGGCAAACGAAAATTGGAAAAAAAAGCTTTGTGACAGTAAAAATAATTTGACCATGGAATCCATTATACAGAGACGTGGTCAACTCCCTTTCACTGGGTATGTTCAGTGAAGGTTAGAGAGGCTCTTGCCAAGATTTCTTTTACATATAGTCCTCAACTTATCACCATTCATTCAGCAACCCTTAGACATTATGCTGGTGCTGAATGAAAGGATTTATGACCAATGCTCAAAATTACGGCTATTGCAGTCCTGCCACAGGGACATGATTGGAATCTGGGCCTTTGGCAGCCCACTCGCAGTTAGAATGAGTTGCCAAGCCTTCTAAAATCATTTGACCGCCATTTGCAATCTTTCCTGCTGATTTCCTCAGAAAGTCCACAGAGAAGCTGGCAGAGAGGGTCACAAACCACTTCCTTTGTCTGGCACAGACTGCACAGCACACCAGTTCTTCTCGCCTCTCTGGAGACTTTTCTAGCCCAGCGAGGGAGGCAAGCTGGTGTACTATGCCAGTGTTTCTCAACTTTAGCAACTTTAAGATATGTGGACTTCAGCCCCCAGAATTCCCCAGCCACATAAGCCCTGTGCCAAAAAAGGGAAGGGTTGCCCATTGCTTCTTTTGGGATGTTTTTCCCCCCCAACTTTAGCTAACAGCTTTAGGATTTCTTGATGATCTCCCATCCAAGAATCAACTCCATAGTCCTAATTCTGATTTTTGAAGATTGAGCAACTGTAATTAAGCAATCACTGCTATCAGCTATTATAAACCTCCATGGGATGATGATAATCAGTATATTAAAAATATAATAAAATATTATCAAAAAAGCTCAACCTTGTCTCAATAACCCTGTCAATAAAACTGTCTGGTGGATGATCCTTTAACACAGGGATAGTCAACCTTGGCTGGCTCAGGAATTCTGGGAGTTGAAGTCCACGAGTCATAAAAGAGTCAAGGTTGACTACCCCTGCTTTAACAAGATAAATGATAATTTTTGTGCCTTGATTTCTCCATCAACCACATCTGCCAAATAGCTTTAATGCATCCAAATAGATGTTCACTTTTTGCTTTCTTTTCTCTTCATAACCCCTATTTTTTTGTAGATGCTTTCACAGCTAAAATATGATATAAACCCAAGTAGTCCTCACTTAACTATGGCAATTGGAACTGGTGTTTCCATAGTTAAGCAAAGCAGTCATAAAATATGGCACCGTGTGATTGCATGGTTAGTGACAGCAGTTATAGGACTACTCAGTTACCTTTCACACGTTCGCTACTTCTGATTTCCTGCTAGCTTCCCCAGTGACTTTGCTTGTGGGAAGCTGGCTGGGAAAGTCTCAAATTTCAATCACATGATCATGGGGTGCTAAGAGGATTGGAATTTTGATGTCTGGTTATAACTATCACTCTTTCAGTATGGTTGCAAGTTTAAATAGTCACTGAACAAATAGTCCTTAAACAAGGACCACCTGTACTTGCTCATGATATCTCATTAAATTAATGTTCTTTCTTTCTTTCTTCTTTCTTTCTTTCTTTTTTTCCTTTTTGTGGGTTGCTACCCTTACCCCCTTCTTTTGCCTTTTGTTTATAATCTTATAGCAAGGAAATAATTTGGACAATATTTTGTATGCAAATTCCTTGAAAAACCTCAGGACTTGCAATGCCCTAAAGCTGTGATGTTTCATTGAGAGACTTCCAGATACAGTAGTGCTGCCAAATAATAATTTTTAAATGCTAAAAGAGAAAACATATTTAATACTTGT
>NW_015398263.1:0-1283 GCF_001527695.2 Protobothrops mucrosquamatus
CCATTATGCACAGGAAGTCCTGGACTTATAACATTTTATTTAGCGACCATTTGAAGTTAAAACAGTGCTAAAAAAAGTGACATGACCATTTTTCACACTTACAACTATTGCAGCATCCCCCTTGTCACGTGATCAAAATTATGACGCTTGGCAATTGACTCAGATTTGTGAGTTTCATTGTCCTGGGGTCATGTGATCTCCTTTGTCGACTGAGGTGATGCACAACTTGGGGAACCTCCTGGACTCATGGCTCCTGCTTGAGAAGATCATAGGTGGGGGAGGGGCTTTGCAGAGATTTATCTGGTGCGCCAACTGTGTCCTTTCCTTGACCAGGGAGGCCTTGCACAGAGCTCAATCATGCCTTGGTCACCTCCAGTTTGGATCACTGCCCTGGACCCCCCGGAAATTATAACTGGTCCAGAATGCCCCAACACAGAAAGTAACGAGGGCCTCTAGGTTGCCCATATCACATCTTTGTGGTGTGAGCTGCCGCAGGCTTTGTTTCTTTACAGGTGCAATTGAAGATGCTGCTCATCACATTTAAAGCTATTTCTTTATTGTAGCAGTTGCACTTGGAATTAATACACCACCCCACTGTGCTTCATAGCACTCTCGGCTTACAGTGTCAGCATATTCTCCCCAACAATCTGGCTTCTCATTTTACTGATCTCAGAAGGATGGAGGGCTGAGTTAACTTCGAGCTCCCTCAGGATCGAATTCCAGGCTGTGGGCAGAGTCAGCCAGCAATACTGCATTCCCACCACTGAGCCAACAGGGCACCTGTCAGTAATGTTCCACTTTTATTATTTCTGCATCTATCTGTTCTACCAGGTCAGATAGTGTGGGCATGCACCTAGCCCCTTCCCTTAACTATGGCCATCTGATAGGAGCTAGGAAGTGAGCCTTTTCCGCAGCAGACCCTGCCCTAAGAGACACTTTTCCCCCTGAAGTATGGCAGGCCATTATCCTCCTAGTCTTCGGTAAAGCAAGGAAGATCTAATCCTGTGGTTAACGTCTCCAATTTAGCTCTTTGCAAGGAGAAAGATGACCACTTTTGAACAAGAATGGCACAAGGAGGGCCATAATGAAACGTCGGAAAAGACGCCTGGAGAGCAGTTGGAGGGCCAGCCGAACCGAATCCACTCGAACACAGGTAAAGACACATCTTAGATCTTACCTAGTGGCGCTGAGGGAGGCTAGGACTAACTACTATGCCTCACTCATCGCGTCATCAGATAACCGCCCTGCCGCCCTCTTCAGGGTGACCCGCTCTCTCCTTCAAT
>NW_015398263.1:4252-6768 GCF_001527695.2 Protobothrops mucrosquamatus
CTCGCTTTCACTGTCCCAGCACAGCAGTTCCCCTTGACTCTGTGGAAGGGAAGGACCACACTGGGCCAGAGAAAGGAAGCTCAGATCTTCTCCCTCATGTTTGATACTAAAACACATCTGACTAAAAAGAATATGGCAAGAAATTAAAAGTTTAGTTTCTCAGCTGGGCTTCCAATTAGAGAAGAGAAATGAAATTCAACATTCTTCTACACACATCAGATTTTGCCTGTGTGATTTCTTGTGCCTGAAAAAGGCAGTATAATTTGTGAAACATTTTCCACAATCTGGGCATTTGAATGGTTTCTCTCCTGTGTGTAAACTTACATGATTTATAAGGCTAGACCTACTACTGAGATCTTTCCCACAATCCGGACACTCATACGGCTTCTCTCCTGTGTGAGTCCTCTGGTGTATCACCAGCTCAGCATTCCATCTGAAATTTTTCCCACAATCTATACACTCATGCGGTTTCTCTCCCGTGTGATTCCTCTGGTGTATTACCAGGTAGGAATTCTGACTGAAACATTTCCCACAATCATGACATTTATATGATTTCTCTTCTATGTGAGTAGACTGATGTTTCACCATGTTATATTTCTGAGAGAAACCCTTTCCACAATCTGGGCATTCATATGGTTTCTCTCCTGTGTGAGTCCTCTGATGTCTAAACAGGTAGGAATTACAAGTGAAACCTCTTCCACACTCTGGGCACTCATACGGTTTCTCTCCTTTGTGAGTCCTCTGATGATTAACCAGGTGGGAACTCTGACGGAAACTTTTCCCACAATCTGGACACTCAAATGGTTTCTCTCCTGTGTGAGTCCTCTGATGTGTAACCAGGTTGGCATTCCGAATGAAACTTTTCCCACAATCTGGACACTTATATGGTTTCTCTCCTGTGTGAGTCCTCTGATGATTAACCAGGTGAGAATTTCGAATGAAAATTTTCCCACAATCAGGACATTTATATGGGTTTTCTCCTGTGTGTATCCTCTGGTGTCCCACCAGGTAGGAATTCTGACTGAAACGTTTCCCACAATCCAGACACTTGAATGGTTTTTCTCCTGTGTGAGTTCTCTCATGTAAGACCAGATTGGAATTCTCACTGAATCTTTTTCCACAATGCAGACACTCATATGGTTTCTCTCCTGTGTGAGTTTTCTGGTGTCTAACCAGGCAGGAATTAAGCCTGAAACTTTTCCCACAATACAGACATTCATATGGTTTCTCTCCCGTGTGAGTCCCCTGGTGCTTTACCAGGCAGGAATTCCGAATGAAACTTTTCCCACAATCTGGACACTTATATGGTTTCTCTCCTGTGTGAGTCCTCTGATGTCTAACCAGGCTGGAATTTCGAAAGAATTTTTTCCCACAATCAGGACATTCATATGGGTTTTCTCCTGTGTGTATCCTCTGGTGTCCCACCAGGTAGGAATTTTGACTGAAACTTTTCCCACAATCCAAACACTGATATGGTTTATCTCCCGTGTGAGTTCTCCTGTGTATGTCGAGATGGCAATTCTGACTGAAACATTTCCCACAATCCAAACATTGATATGGTTTATCACCCGTGTGAGTCCACTGGTGCTTTACCAGGTTGGAATTCTGACTGAAACTTTTCCCACAAACGGGACATTCAAAGCGTTTCTCCCTAGTGTGAGTTCTCTTGTGTCTCACCAGATTGGTTTGCTTGCTAAATCTTTTGCCACACTGGGAGCACTGGTAGAGCTGCTCCTCCTGCATCGGTCCTTCCATGAATAATGGGAGTGCTGTTCTGAGTAAAGCTTTTGCCACAGTCCAAACATTTGCATGGGTTTTCAAGGGGTGGATGGACTCATGCAAAAATCAGGTGTGATCTGCAATCAATGTTTTTCCCAAAATAGGCAGTTGGTGGGATTTTTCTAACACTGATATTCTTGGATTCATGAGGTGGTCAAAAATATTTCTGATCCCTTGTCTGGTGGTGCTTTGATCCAAGACGCTTTCCTTCCTCAAACACTTTCATTAATGCCTTGGTACTTTTTCATGCAATATTTTCTTGAGTTCCACATAATCTATTTCTTCTATCTGAAAACTCTGTTCCTGTTATTCTCTCCTTTGTCTCCCTCCATCTGTTAAGGAAAGAGAAAGGTTTTAACACTTTCTGGAGGAAATGGAAAAGATTTTGATTGATGGTTTGTTTTGCATTTTAATGCAACTTCTCATTCTCTGTTGTCCAGAGTGCTCTTCTTGGCATCCTCTCTATCTATAAGATTCACATTAATGGATTAGTTTCATTATTGTTTAAAAAATGGCTGCTGAACCTGTGAAAACAGCAAAAAAAATCCATCTATCACTATGAAAAAGCAAACATATCAAAATGCTAATTTAACCTCTAAGATTCATTATGATTCATCAGGCACAAAGGAGACTAGCAAAATCAAACTTCAAGTATCCACTCATATTTCAAATCATGGAATTCTCTTCTTGGCTTGGGTAAATTATTATCATTGCAAATAGTTGTTACAAAAATACCT
>NW_015398263.1:14180-19519 GCF_001527695.2 Protobothrops mucrosquamatus
TCCTGACAGTTAGAACAATTAACCAATGGAACAACCTGCCTCCAGAAGCGGTGAATGCTCCAACACTGGAAGTTTTTAAGAAGAGACTGGACAGCCATTTGTCTGAAATGGTGTAGGGTTCCTGCCTGAGCAGGGGGTTGGACTCGATGACCTCCAAGGTCCCTTCCAACTTTATTATTATTATTATTATTATTATTATAAAATAGACTTGGAAAAGTGGAAAAATCTTCAATTGTCATTGTTAGGAAGAATAGCGACAGTGAAGATGAGTATCCTTACCGAAGCTACTCTTTCTATTTCAAACAGTTCCTGTAAAACTGGGAAAGAAATTTTTTGATGACTTAAACGCAACAATACTGAGATTTATATGGCAAGGGAAAAAAGCACGAATTAAAATTAAAATGTTACAAGAAGCTAAAGATAGTGGAGGATTTGGACTCCCGGACTGGAGACTCTATTACCAAGCAGCCATTTTGCTCTGGATTAAAGAATGGATAACATTGAGAAATAAAAGACTTCTCTACTTAGAGGGACATGACTTACAATTGGGTTGGCATGCTTTTCTGTGGTATGGGAAAAATAAAGTACACAAATATTTTCAAAATCACGCTATAAGGAATGTATTTTTGCTAGAATGGGAGAGAATTAAACAAAAAACTTATACAAAAATACCTGAGTGGCTTTCAACAATGGAAGCGTTCGCTTACCCAAATCTAATCAATTATGATAAACTTGTTACCTATAAAGACATTTTGGATAAGGATGGAAAACTTAAGGACAGGCAAGACCTTCAACAACAAGGTATTGACTTAGCATGGTAGCCCTATTTGCAAATTCAAACAAGATATGAAAACGATGCAAAGTCAATGGGATTTTATAAAGAACAGATACAACTTGATAAAATACTTTTGAAAACAGATGAAAATTTGATTAAGAAACTCTATAAATTCCTCCTAAACTGGAAGATGGAAGAAGAACAAGTAAAAGAAACAATGATAGTTTGGGCAAAATGTTTTGAATTTTCTATAGATTTAGAAGACTGGCAAAAGCTTTGGGATAGAAACATCAAACTTACCAAAGCAGCCTCATATAAAGGAAATGTATATAAAATGTTTTATAGATGACATATGACACCAGTTAGATTAGCAAAAATGTTTAAAAATGTATCAAATAATCGTTGGAAATGTAAACAAAAACCAGGTACTTACTATCATATCTGGTGGGTATGTCCTAGCGCTAAGAAGTTTTGGTTTAAGATTCATATATGGCTGGAAAAGATGACTAAAATACAGATAGAATTTAAGCCAGAACTGTTCTTGTTGGGAATACTAGGACTTAATTATGGAAAAGAGAATGAATATTTAATATTACATGTATTGACAGCTGCTAGAATAGCATTTGCCCAATTTTGGAAAAATGAAAACTTACCATCTGACCAGATTATAATTACAAAAATTTTAGAATGTGCAGAAATGGATAGATTAACCTTAGAGATTTAAAGAGAAAGAAGACTCAGTTTATTTCAAAACATGGGAATTTTTTTTATCAATGGTTAGCAACACGATCTAGTGAGTGAAGACTATGAAATTTAAGAGGATGAATGATATCTACTGACTAGTTATTATTTTTTATGATTATCGCTATTGTTATTGATTATAGTTATTTACTATTACATTAATTACTGTTATTTAATATCTGTATCCGGACGACAGTCTGCTTGCCAAGGCGTGGACAGCCATTTGTCCGAAATGGTATAGGGTTTCCTGCCTGAGCAGGGGGTTGGACTAGATGACCTTCAAGGTCCCTTCCAACGTTACTATTATTATTATTATTATTATTATTATTATTATTATTATTATTAATTATTGCTGGGGGTAAGCCCATTTTTGTACCTACCCTTGCCCAAACCCCACTCCTGAATCCTATCCTACCCAATACCCATACTGATCCCATCCTTTCCTTACCTTTGTAAAACTTAATAAAATATTTATATAAAAAAATATGAAATAAAGATTTTTTTTAAATGTCCCAATTTTTCCATCTCCCAGCAGAAAATCACAGGCAGCAGTTTTAAATCACGCAGCGTAAGGATAAGAACATTTGGGGAGAGAAAGAATATGCAGCAGCAGCATCAGCCGACACGTTTCAGCCTCGTCCCTTCGCTGCTTCCACACCGCGGAGGAAAAGAAACAGCCCGACTTGCTCCCGGCTTCTCCTCCGACCTGCCCTCCACTCACCTCCCAGGAGCGGCTTCCACCCTCGAGACAGCGGAAGAGGCACCAGTGACGCCATCCTCCTCCCATAAGTGAGCCGAAAAAGGAAGTTCCTCTGCCCTTTCCCCAAAGTCCTCTCTAGCAGTCCAATCCTCTATCGTTCCAATTTGTTCCAGCTCAACCTCCCTCCCTCCCTCCCATTCTCTCACAACCTGAGAACTACCCATATTTCTTTTCCAAGCTCAGGAGAGGGCTGCAAGAGTCATTTCCCCCCTTCTGCACAGTTGGCATCCTGGCCAGCTTCATACCTTCAACAGCAGTTTGCTGTGCATAAGAAAATCATGACAGGTTTTCCTGGCAGAGGAGTTCAAGGGATTGCTGCAGATTGAGATCTTTTCTCAGTGCAGCTGAAGAGGGGAATGAAAGGCTGGCAGCCTGGAACTTCAACTCACCCTCTGCTTGCAGCTCTGACTTTGCCATCTGGAGAAAGGGCTGTGCAGGAGGACACCTGGGCCCTTCTCAGTCTGGGTTCAGGCCGGGACGCATCACCAAACTGGCATTGGTTGCAACTCTCATGGACTTTTGGAGGCCTCGGGATAGACGGGGTGCAACCATTATGTCCCTCCTAGACCTCTCATCAGGTTTCAATACTGTATCGACCATGATATCCTTCTGAACAGACTTTGGGGACTTCTGTCTCCATGGCTGGAGTAGGATTCATTGTCTAGTTGAAATACACAATCAGAAGCCAAATGTTCCAAGAGAAAACAATGGTAATTTATTTGTACTCCTTTGAAAGGGGGGGTTGCTCCTTGTGCATGCAAGCACACAGTGGACACACCCCAAATCTGCAATATTTGTTCTTTATATTCCCCCATTGCTATTACAAATTTACCTCCCGCTTCTCCTTCATTGGCTTAGTAATCATGCTGTAATCATGTCATCACAACTTATCCAGAGCTTCTAAAGTGAATATATTATCTCCGCCTCCGATTACTTATCCAATTCCCCTAATTCTATAGCCCCTGGCCCTTATTTACGAATTACCTTTTATGGCTGTTAGTTCCTAGGGGTTTTTTCTAAAGTTGCTATTATATCAGTAAATTCTAGTTAGGACCGGTTTTCAGCGTAGCAGAGACTCATGAGATTAAAATATATACAATTTATTTGCTTCACAGACTAGCATGTCTTCTCAATAGCTCTGTAAAAACAATAAGCTCTTTTTCCCACACTTGTTCCTCTCGGTATGGAATCGGGCCTCTTGTAGTTCAAGAGGCCTCGGGAGAAAAGCCTTACACTGCTGCTTTCTAACATCTACATCAGGGGTAGTCAACCTTGGCTCTTTTATGACTCGTGGACTTCAATTCCCAGAATTCCTGAGCCAGGTTGACTACCCCTCATCTACATGAAACCAGTAGGGGAGGCCATCCATCCTATGATACCCCATTATGCACAGGAAGTCCTGGACTTATAACATTTTATTTAGCGACCATTTGATGTTACAACAGTGCTAAAAAAAAAATGACATGACCATTTTTCAAACTTACAACCATTACAGCATCCCCCTTGTCACGTGATCAAAATTAGGACGTTTGGCAATTGACTTGGTCACCTCCAGTTTGTATCATTGCCCTGGACCCCCCCCCCCCCCGAAACCTCTAACTGGTCCAGAATGCCCCAATACACAAAGTAATGAGGGTCTCTACATTGCCCATATCCTATTTTTGTGGTGCGAGCTGCCGCAGGCTTTGTTTCTTTACAGGTGCAACTGAAGATGCTGGTCATCACATTTAAAGCTATTTCTTTATTGTAGCAATTGCACTTGGAATTAATACACCACCCCACTGTGCTTCATAGCACTCTTGGCTTACAGTGTCAGCATATTCTCCCCAACAATCTGGGTTCTCATTTTACCGATCTCAGAAGGATGGAGGGCTAAGTTAACTTCGAGCCCCCTCAGGATCGAATTCCAGGCTGTGGGCAGAGTCAGCCAGCAATACTGCATTCTCACCACTGAGCCAACAGGGCACCTGTCAGTAATGTTCCACTTTATTATTTCTGCATCTATCTGTTCTATCAAGTTAGGGTGGGCATGCACCTAGCCCCTTCCCTTAACTATTGCCGTCTGATAGGAACTAGGAAGTGAGCCTTTTCCGCTGCAGATCCTGCCCTAAGAGACACTCTTTCACTGTCCCAACACAGCAGTTCCCCTTCATTGTGTAGAAGGGAAGGTCCACACTGGGCCAGAGAAAGGAAGCTCAGATCTTCTCCCTCATGTTTGATACTAAAACACATTTGACTAAAAAGAATATGGCAAGAAATTAAATGGTCAGTTTCTCAGCTGGGCTTCCAATTAGAGAAGAGAAATGAAATTCAAGATTTCTCTACACACATCAAATTTTGCCTGTGTAATTTCTTGTGTGTGGAGAGGGTAGAATAACGTGTGAAACATTTTCCGCAATCTGGGCATTTGAATGGTTTCTCTCCTGTGTGTAACCTTACATGATTTATAAGGCTAGACCTACTACTGAAATCTTTCCCACAATCCGGACACTCATAGGGCTTCTCTCCTGTGTGAGTCCTCTGGTGTATCACCAGCTGAGAATTCCATCTGAAATTTTTCCCACAATCTACACACTTATATGTTTTTTCTTCTGTGTGAATCCTCTGGTGTATCACCAGGTAGGAATTCTGACTGAAACATTTCCCACAATCGCGACATTTATATGATTTCTCTTCTATGTGAGTAGACTGATGTTTTACCATATCACATTTCCAAGAGAAATCCTTTCCACAATCTGGGCACTCATAAGGTTTCTCTCCTGTGTGAGTTTTCTGGTGTCTAAACAGGTAGGAATTAAGCCTGAAACTTTTCCCACAATACAGACATTCATATGGTTTCTCTCCCGTGTGAGTCCCCTGGTGTTTAACCAGGTAGGAATTCCGAATGAAACTTTTTCCACAATCTAGACATTCATATGGGTTTTCTCCTGTGTGCATCCTCTGGTGTCCCACCAGGTAGGAATTTTGACTGAAACTTTCCCCACAATCCAGACACTTGAAAGGTTTTTCTCCTGTGTGAGTTCTCTCATGTACCACCAGGTTGGAATTCTGACTGAATCTTTT
>NW_015398263.1:22706-24439 GCF_001527695.2 Protobothrops mucrosquamatus
ACTCCTTGAAACCTGCCTCTGCAACTTAGCAAAGCTGTAAAATTGAATCTTGACCCCTTGTCTCGTCTGTGATTTTATTTTCCTTTACTTCCATCTTTAGCTATCAAGCACCATATTTCCTACTGGTGCCCCATCCCTGCTAAGCAATGGAAATTTGGGCTCGAATTGCTGTCACAACCTGAGAACTACCTATATTTCTTTTCCAAGCTCAGGAGAGGGCTGGAAGAGTCATTTCCCCCCTTCTGGACAGTTGGCATCCTGGCCAGCTTCATACCTTCAACAGCAGTTTGCTGTGCATAAAAAAATCATGACAGGTTTTCCTGGCAGAGGAGTTCAAGGCATTGCTGCAGATTGAGATCTTTTCTCAGTGCAGCTGAAGAGGGGAATGAAAGGCTGGCAGCCTGAAACTTCAACTCGCCCTCTGCTTGCAGCTCTGAGTTTGCCACCTGCAGAAAGAGCTGTGCAGGAGAAAGACACCTGGGCCCTTCTCGATCTGGGTTCAGACCGGGACACATCACCAAAATGGCATTGGTTGCAACTCTCATGGATGTTTGGAGGCCTCGGGATAGACGGGGTACAACCATCATGTTCCTCCTAGACCTCTCATCAGCTTTCAGTACTGTATCATTGACTATGGTATCTGTTAAATACTGGGATCGGTGAGGCATTGATCAAACTAAAGAGTTAAAGCAACAGTTCTATATTCAATCAACACAGAAGCAGTTCTAACAGCCGCTTGGCGGCAGCCAATGAATTTAAAGTACTAATTGTCGCCTAAAGTGCAGGCTTGTAACAATACACAAACGGTTAGGGATTTTGAATTAACACATTAAGTTAACAGCTGATAACTGCCCTTATAAATTAGGTCAGTACACAACACCCTTTCCCCCTAGGTAATCACATATCACAATAATGAATATAGTCTTGTAAATAGGCAGGCGGGTTCCGTGCCCGCTCCGATTGTCGGAGCGCCCTCGGAGGCCCCTGGTCTACAAGCCCTTTTGATGAGCTGGGTAGATCAGGGCCGCTTGCCTCAGGTAGACTGGTAGTTTTCTGAATGTTCTGGCCGGGTAGACCGGTGCTGTCCAGCGCAACCCTGTTGGGTTGATTGGTGCCCGTTTTCTGAACAAAGCACCTTCCGATAGTCCAGGGAACAAGTCCGCCAACAGTTCCTGTTTGGTGGACATCGCCTCAAATGTTTGTGGTGACTTAGATGAGGCTAAGTCACCCTGCACCTCCCTGTGAGTCTCACACGACCTCGGGGACTCAGGTGTGTTGCAAATGCCAGGCAGTTTCTGGCTCTCCTCTCTGTCAGCGGCCATGGGTTTGATTAGCCTGTCGCTGTCGCAATTGGTCGAATCACCTGACCATAATAATAATAATAATAATAATAATAATAATAATAATAATAATAATAATAATAATAATAATAATAATAATAATAATAATAAAGTTGGAAGGGACCTTGGAGGTCATCGAGTCCAACCCCCTGCTTAGGCAGGAAACCCTATACCATTTCGGACAATTGGCTGTCCAGTCTCTTCTTAAAAACTTCCAGTGTTGGAGCATTCACCGCTTCTGGAGGCAGGTTGTTCCACTGGTTAATTGTTCTCACTGTCAGGAAGTTTCTCCTTAGTTCTAGGTTGCTTCTCTCCTTGATTAGTTTCCATCCGTTGCTTCTTGTCCTGCCTTCAGGCGCCTTGGAAAATAGCTTGACTCCCTCTTCTTTGTGG
>NW_015398263.1:26211-29729 GCF_001527695.2 Protobothrops mucrosquamatus
TCCAGTGTTGGAGCATTCACCGCTTCTGGAGGCAGGTTGTTCCACTGGTTAATTGTTCTCACTGTCAGGAAGTTTCTCCTTAGTTCTAGGTTGCTTCTCTCCTTGATTAGTTTCCATCCGTTGCTTCTTGTCCTGCCTTCAGGCGCCTTGGAAAATAGCTTGACTCCCTCTTCTTTGTGGCAGCCCCTGAGATATTGGAACACTGCTATCATGTTCCACCCTCGTCCTTCTCTTCATTAAACTAGACATACCCAATTCCAGCAGCCGTTCCTTATATGTTTTAGCCTCCGGTCCCCTAATCATCTTTGTTGCTCTTCTCTGTACTCTTTCTAGAGTCTCAACATCTTTTTTACATCGTGGTGACCAAAACTGGATGCAGTATTCCAAGTGTGGCCTTACCAAGGCATTGTAAAGTGGTATTAACACTTCATGTGATCTTGATTCTATCCCTCTGTTAATGTAGCCTAGCACTGTGTTGGCCCTTTTGGCAGCTGCAGCACACTGCTGGCTCATATTTAGGTGATTTTCCACTAGGACTCCGAGGTCCCTCTCACAGTTACTACTATTGAGCAAGGTACCCCCTATACTATACCTGTGCATTTGTTTTTTCTTGCCTAAATGTAGAACCTTGCTTTTTTCACCATTGAATTTCATTTTGTTAGATAGCGTCCAGTGTTCAAGTCTGTCCAGATCCTTCTGTATCTTAAGCCTGTCTTCTGGAGTGTTGGCTATTCCTGCCAGCTTGGTGTCGTTTGCAAATTTGATGAATTCCCCATCTATCCCCTCGTCCAAATCGTTGATAAAGATGTTGAAGAGCACTGGGCCCAGAACAGAGCCCTGGGGCACCCCACTACACACTTCCCTCCATGTAGATGCGATTCCATTGAGGACCTCATGCTGAGTACGGCTGGTCAGCCAGCTACGGATCCATCTGGTGGTGGTGCTGTCTACCCCACATTTTACTATCTTGTCAAGTAGTAGGTTGTGATCTACTTTATCAAATGCCTTACTGAAGTCCAAGTAAATTATATCCACAGCATTCCTCTGATCCACTAATTTTGTCACTTGGTCAAAGAATGCAATAAGATTTGTCTGGCATGATCTATTTTTGACAAACCCATGTTGGCTTTTAGTAATGACTTTGTTTGCCTCTAGGTCAGGGCTTTTCAACCAGTGGTACGGGTACCACCTGTGGTACATTGGCACCTGGCAGGTGGTACGCGACCATCCTAGAAAAGTGGTAGCGGGGGAGGGGAATGAGCTGAACCGGTGGCAGCACTGCACAAGTCTGAGCGAGAGATGGCTGGAGCTGCAGGGCTGTCAGGGCTCAGCAGAAGCGCCAGGATTAGCGCTTCTTCGGGACTGTCAGAGCTCAGTGGAAGCGCCAGGATCAGCGCCAGGCTCCAGTTGGAGCTCGACACTGATCCTGGCGCTTCTGCTGAGCCCAGGAGAAGCGCTGATCAGCTGGAATGTTGCAGCATCTCCAGGGTCTTGTGATTTACATTCAGATGCTTGGCAACTGATTCATATTTATGACGGTCACTGTGTCCCAGGATCATGTGAAGTGACCAAAACCTGCTGCAACCACCCAGCAGACGGGGGGAATCAAAACCAAACACCCCCCACCCCACCCCCGCTGCCAATCCTCAACAGAAATGCTCACAACAATAAAAACCTCGGACTGGAGGAAGAGTGCCGCTGGGTGGGCAGGCAGGTGTCTTACTCGGCTGTGGCTTGGGGGGGCATTTTTTTCAGTGCCATTGTAACTTCAAACAGTCACTAAGCGAACTGTTGTAAGTCGAGGACTACCTGTACTTTGTCACTTTTTTCCTTTTTTTTTTTGGTCATCAATTTTTTGACACCTTGCTAGGCGACTGGTGGTACTTGGATATTGCCATATCCTAAAAGTGGTACAATGAGTGAAAAGGTTGAAAAGCCCTGCTCTAGGTGTTCACTGATTCATTGTTTGATCTTCCAGGGCCACTTCGTATGACAGTGGCCCTGACACCTTACAAACCACAGCTACCACCCACGGTGCCCCTTGACTGTACTTTCTCGCCTAAACCTTGTCACCGATCTGCAGATTCCGTGGAGATTTGTGTTGTGCTGTTTCCGCTGCTGCCCAGTCTGGATGGAGATGGTCCAGCTTCGTGGTCAGCTGACGTCCCCATCTCAGTTCCGCTGGGCTGCGGCCCGTTGAAGTGCAAGGAGTTGTGTGTTGGCAGAGCAAAAAGTCTGCCAATTAGTGATGCCAATCACCAGTCATTAGTCTCTTTAACGATTCCTTGGTTGTCCTGACCATACGTTCTGCTTGACCATTTGAAGCAGGATGAAAGGGGGCTGAGGTAGCGTGTCTCATCATGTTAGTCCTTAAAAAGGACTGGAATTCTGCAGCAGTGAATTGTGCCCCGTTGTCGGACACAATCACATTAGGCAAGCCATGTGCGGCAAAGATTCTTCACAGTTCCTGGATGGTCCTGGCAGTAGTCATAGTTGGGACAGGTACTACTTCTAGCCACTTAGAGTAACTGTCTACCACAATGAGGAACACCTGTCCTTGGAAGGATCCTGCATAGTCTATATGAATTTGAGACCAGGGAGTTTGTGTGGTCTCCCAGCGATGTACTGGGGCTTGAGGCATTTCAGGTCTGGTCTGCTGGCAAATCTGGCACCCTTTTACTTGAGCTCTCTATATCCTTATCCAACCCTGGCCACCACAGGTAGCTTCTCGCGAGTGCCTTCATCCTGACTATTCCAGGATGTCCCTCATGCAGAGATTCTGAGACCCTTGCTCTTAATGTGTGTGGGACTATAACCCGACTTCCCCATAAAATGCAGCCCTTGTAAGCTGATAGCTCATCTTATCTTCTGATGAAACTGTGAAATTCTGGCCCCGGACTGGCTTCAGGCCATCCCCTCAGCACCCAATTCAAAACACGACTGAGTGTTTTGTCATTGGCTGTTTCAGCAGCCACATCCCCTGCGTGAAGGGGAGACTCAGGCGGATCCTGGATGGCCAGGATGCGTGCAGCAGGTGCAGGGTCGGGGTCTGATTGAGGGAGGGGCAGTCTGCTGAGCACATCAGCGTGACCCATCTCCTTGTCAGGCTTATGTACAAGCCTGTAATTGTAGGCTGACATGAAAATTGACCACCTCAGCATCCTTGGAGAAAGGATCTGAGGGGTTTGCTTGTCTGCAGTAAACAGACCTAAAAGAGGCTTATGATCCGTGAACACGGCAAATGGGCGACCATAAAGGAAATTGTGGGATATTTTTTATTCCAGCTACTATTGCTAATGCCTCTTTGTCAAGTTGTGCGTAATTTCTTTCCGCAGGGGAAAGTGTTCTTGAATAATACGCTATAGGTGCTTGCTGCCCATTAGCCATTAAATGACTCAAAACTGCTCCTATCCCGTACGGTGAAGCATCGCATGCAATACTGATAGGCACTTTTTCGTTGAAGTGTGTTAACACTGAGTCTGACGACAGCAGTGATTTGACTGATTGGAAACTTTTTT
>NW_015398264.1:0-1085 GCF_001527695.2 Protobothrops mucrosquamatus
GACATGCTCAGATGAGTACCTGGATCCACTGTTCCCGGTTGATTTCCACTCCATTGGCCCTCAAAGAGGTGATGGCTCGGTCGATGATCTTCTCCACCATCTGCGTGTTCCCGTTGGCCTCCTCGAGCTTGGCAGCTGTAATCCAGATGTGCCGGTCCGTTGGAATGTTCTCGCGGGCTTTGTTTAAGACCTTACGGGCATTCTCGTAGGTTTCGAGTCTCGCCAGGGCCAGCCACAGCTGGAAGAGAGGAACCGAGTTGGCAGGAAGGCCGCCCAGCTGCCTCTTCCGAGACTTTTGCTGATTTGACTTACAACCACTCATTTATGGACCTTCCAAAGTTACAACGGCAGAAAAAAAAATGACTTATGACCGTTTTTCACACTTATGACTGTTGTAACATGGGATGGGATGGGATGGAGAGGTGGAGTGGAGTGGGATAGGATAGGATAGGATATGGAATGAGGAATGGAATGGAATGGAATAGAATAGAATAGAATAGAATAGAATAGAATAGAATAGAATAGAATATGGAGTGGAGTGGAGTGGAATGGAATGGAATAGAATAGAATAGAATATGGAGTGGAATAGAATGGAATGGAATGGAATGGAATAGAATAGAATAGAATAGAATAGAATAGAATAGAATAGAATAGAATAGAATAGAATAGAATCTGGAGTGGAATGGAATGGAATGGAATGGAATGGAATAGAATAGAATAGAATAGAATAGAATAGAATAGAATAGAATAGAATAGAATAGAATAGAATAGAATATGGAGTGGAATGAAATGGAATGGAACGGAACGGAACAGAACAGAACAGAACAGAATATGGAGTGGAATGGAATGGAATAGAATGGAATGGAATGGAATGGAATAGAATAGAACAGAGTACCTCCCATCGACCGGTACGCTCCCATAGAGTGGGTCTCCTCAGGGTGCCGTCAGCCAGACAGTGCCGGCTGGCGACCCCAAGGGGGAGGGCCTTCTCTGTGGGAGCTCCCACCCTCTGGAATGAACTGCCCCCAGAGATCAGGGTTATCCCTGATCTCCCTTCCTTTCGCCGCGCCCTCAAGACTTGGTTA
>NW_015398264.1:3154-7022 GCF_001527695.2 Protobothrops mucrosquamatus
AATGTCTTGCTAGAATGATGGGTGTGTGCCTATGATCGAATTGGAATTTAAATTTAAAAGAGAGATCATAACAACTCGTAAGCATGGGCCACACGCAGCCCATCAGCCTGCAGAGCTATTCTAGAGTAAGTGGATGTGTCGGAGGGAATATTGGTCTTTTCTTTTTGAATCTGCGGGGCCGGTCTAATTTCAGGAGGGACGATGTTCCAGAGGGAGGGAGCCACCACAGAGAAGGCCCTTAATCTGGGTCCTGCCTAGATGTACCCCCTTAGGGGGCGGGACCCGCAACATTCCTCATTTCCCCGCTCTGGTGAATCGGTCCCTCTGAGACGGTCCCTCAGATAACCTGGTCCCAAGCCATGAAGGGCTTTCAAGGTGACAAGCAGCATCTGGAATTGCACCCGGAAGCAAATCGGCAACCGGTGCAGCTCCCCACAGGAGAGGTGACCCATGTGCACACACGTTGCTTCCGGATGCTTTTCAAGGGCCGCTCCTTCTAAAGCGTGTTGGAACAGTCAAGACGAGAGTTGACTAAAAGCAGGGCTTTTCAACCTTTTCACCCATTGTACCACTTTTAGGATATGGCAACATCCGAGTACCACCAGTCGCCTAGCAAGGTGTCAAAAACTTGATGACCAAAAAAGAAAAAAGAAAAAAGTGATGAAGTACAGGTAGTCCTCGACTTACAACAGTTCACTTAGTGACTATTCGAAGTTACAATGGCACTGAAAAAAGTGCCCCCCAAGCCACAGCCGAGCAAGACACCTGCCTGCCCACCCGGCGACACTCTTCCTCCTGTCCGAGGTTTCCATTGTTGTGAGCATTTCTGTTGAGGATTGGCAGCGGGGGTGGGGTGGGGGGGTGTTTGGTTTTTATTCCCCCCCCCCCATCTGCTGGGTGGTTGCAGCAGGTTTTGGTCACTTCACATGACCCTGGGACACTGTGACAGTCATAAATATGAATCAGTTGCCAAGCATCTGAATGTAAATCACAAGACCCTGGAGATGCTGCAACATTCCAGCTGATCGGTGCTTCTTCTGGGCTCAGCAGAAGCACCAGGATCAGCGCCAAGTTCCAGCTGGAGCCTGGCGCTGATCCTGGCGCTTCCACTGAGCCCTGACAGCCCCAAAGAAGCGCCGACTAGCTGGAAAGCGGCACTGATCCTGGCGCTTCCGCTGAGCCCTGATAGCCCTGCAGCTCCAGCCGTCTCTCGCTCTGTGGACCCGTCTCACCTTTCCGAAGGACTCTCTTCTTGGCTCGGATATCCGTCTCCAACTCGGCGGCTCTGATATAAATCCGGACCGACTGGGGAAGGTGACGGACCGCCTGCGCCACCACGGCCTTGGCGGTGTCTCCAGGCTGCAAGCGGGCAGCTTCCAGCCAAACGTCTTCACTCTGGAGAAATACAGCCAATAAAGGAAGTCAGCGGCTTATTTGTTAAGGCTCACCCAGCTTTCTTGGTTGGCGGACTGGAGGGAAAGGGAGGGGAAATTTTTTTCATGTGTACGCGCGTGCACATGCGCACGGGGCCATGAGCACACACGTGACGCAAATGGGGCGGGGCTAGCGCTTGCGTGATACTCGCTAGCCCTGCCCCGTTCTTGCGCGGAATAGCATCGTCCGATTTTGCACCCACAGCGCGTCGTCATCCCATTTTTCCCCAAGGTGTAGTGGTGGCCCGTTTTTGCGCCCCATAGCGGCATCCTGTTTTCGCGCCCCGTGGTGTGGCAACATCCCATTTTCACACTCCAGGGTGCAGCAGCATCCTGTTTTTGCGCTGCACGGCTGTGGCCCGTTTTCACGCACCACAGGCACAGCGCTACCGCAAGTGGAGGTGGCCAGGGCGCACTACCGGGCCGCGGCCCACAGGGTGGGGACCCCTTGTTAAGGGATCCAAGTCCTTTAGGGAGGGTGTGGGAGGAACAGAAGAAATATCAATACAGGTAGCATGGTCGATTTATGACAATTAATAAAAGAACGGTGGCTGGAATTGGGTCTGTCTAGTTTAATGAAGAGAAGGACGAGGGGGGACATGATAGCCGTCTTCCAATATCTCAGGGGCTGCCCCAAAGAAGAGGGAGTCAAGCTATTCTCCAAAGCGCCTGAAGGCAGGACAAGAAACAATGGATGGAAACTAATCAAGGAGAGAAGCAACCTGGAACTAAGGAGAAACTTCCTGACAGTTAGAACAATTAACCAGTGGAACAACCTGCCTCCAGAAGCGGTGAATGCTCCAACACTGGAAGTTTTTAAGAGGAGACTGGGTAGCCATTTTTCTGAAATGGTGTAGGGTCTCCTGCCTGAGCAGAGGGTTGGACTAGATGACCTCCAAGGTCCCTTCCAACTTTATTATTATTATTATTATTATTAAGCCCAGCATTTCCATTGTTAAGCAAGACAGATGTTAACAAGTGCTGGCCCATTTTACAACCTTCCTTGCCACGCTTGTGAAGTGAATCGCTGCAGAGCAGAGGGTCAGACTAGAAGACCTCTCAGACCCCTTCCGACTGTTATTCTACTATCCTGTTATTCAGTTGTTGGGTCAGGAACATGACTGTTAAACGAACCCGGCTTCCCCCCGTTGACTTTGCTCGTCAGGTGTTCGCAAAAGGGGATCACGTGATCCCTGGGACGCTGCCGCCGCCGTCATACATACAAACCAGTCGCTGAGCGGCCGAATTTTGATCCCGCGGCCATGGGGACGCTGCAACGGTCGTGAGTGTGGAAAATGGTCAAAAGTCACTTTTTTTTTCACCGCCGCTGTAACAATGGACGGTCACTAAATGAATGCTCTTTTTAGTCGAGGATCACCTGTGTCTTAAGGATCCAGAAAAATCCAGCCATTTGTCCGAAATGGTATAGGGTTTCCTGCCTGAGCAGAGGGTTCGACTAGATGACCTCCAAGGTCCCTTCCAACTTTATTATTATTATTATTATTATTATTATTATTATTATTATTATTATTATTATTATTATTAATCAAGGAGAGAAGCAACCTAGAACTAAGGAGAAACTTCCTGACAGTGAGAACAATTAACCAGTGGAACAACCTGCCTCCAGAAGCGGTGAATGCTCCAACACTGGAAGTTTTTAAGAAGAGACTGGATTTGCCATTTGTCTGAAATGGTATAGGGCTTCCTGCCTGAGCAGAGGGTTCGACTAGATGACCTCCAAGGTCCCTTCCTTTATCATCATTATTATTATTATTATAAAATTAAAACTTCTGCAAAACTGAAGGAAACAGGAGAACAAAACAACAGCCCTCACCTTCGGACACATTTCGGTCCCTTTCATGATGAGATTTCGAGCAACCTGCAGCTTCCCTGTCACCTCTTCCAAGCGTGCCGAAGCGATCCAGGCTGGCGGGTGGTGAGGGTTCGTCTCGCGCACGGACTTCAGAAGCAAGCGCGCTTTCTTGATGTCGCTAGGGAGAGAGGAAAACACAAGAGGGAAAAGCTTCAGTCCCTGCAGCGCCAGCCCTATTCCTATCAAAAAGTGTTGCGGGGACTCAAGAGAATAGAATTCCCCTAGGACTCGTTTTTCACACGGAAGGTCAACATGAGAAGGGTCAGGATTGAAAGGCCGTGGTGCTCTCTGAGCTGGGTGGTTTTCTTGTAGATGTCGCATCACCTAACTAGGCAACATCATCAGTGCTGGGAGGGAGTGAGGTTTGTGGAGTGCAGTGGAGTGAGGAGGAGGACTGTGAGGTCCTTGGTGCTCTCTGAGCTTGGTGGTTTTCTTGCAGACTTTTCATTACCCAAATAGGGAACATCATCAGTGCGAGAAGGGAGTGAGGTTTGTGGAGAGGAGGAGGAGGAGGAGGAGGAGGAGGAAGAGGAGGAGGAGGAGGACTGTGGGGTCCTTGGTG
>NW_015398265.1:0-1036 GCF_001527695.2 Protobothrops mucrosquamatus
TTTTGTCTCCTTCCGTTTCCAATTGGATTCAACACAACGTTACCCAGAAGGGTGGAGCTGGTTTTTCTTTGATCACCTCCAGCTTGTCTCCTGTGAAGTTCTATGAAAAGAAAGGGTGGACTTTGATGATTGAACTCTAAAATCAGGGGATTCAATTCCTCTACAAACAAATCATGTCACGTGCAAACCAACAAACCCCACGAGGATTTTTGATGAATCCCGGGTGAAACTTTCATCCCCTTAACACATTTCAAACCCAACAGGCTTGCTAGGGAATGCCAGACAAGAAGGAGAAACCGTGTAAAGGAACTGGTTTCATTGGAAATCTATAGGAATTTAAGGTAGACATGGGAATGTTCCTCAAAAGAGTTCCGGGACATAAAAAAACCTCTTCAGAGTTCTCCAACATCCTCCTCTACACAACACCTGTGATGTCACAAACTGAATCTACAATCAGTTCGTTTTCCTTTTTTGACATCTGCATGAAGTATTTTGCAGCTGGTAGAATTGCTCAGTCTGTTGCACAAGGGAGAGTTTCAGGAGTGTTGGCACAATGTTTGGTTTGGGGACATTTCTAGGAGGGTGGCACCCCCTGCTGCCAAGTCCTGTAACCATAACTGGAGGACACCTTCTTTCATTTGAGATAGGTTTCAGAGCAAGGCGCCCCAGCCTCAAATTTCTTCAAGGTTTCCACTCAGAGCAAAGCCTGTCCCTTCAGTGTCCTCCACACTTGGTTGAGTTGAGTCATCTCGATGCTGAGAGAAGATTATGCGATCATGAATGAGAGAAAAGTAGGGGAGGAAAGCCCATAACTTTCCCATGACTTTGGTGATGATATCTTGCCTTCGGATTGGGATAACTGAGTTTCAGAGTCATCGCTTGGTGTAACTGACACAACGCTAAGCAGACGTCTTTAAGAAAGCAGAGTGCTGAAGGGTGGGTGGTGATGCATGGAAGAACTAAGCTCATGAGAGGTTTATGATCAAGCTTCACACTGACTTTGCTCACTGTGTCTCCCAGTAAGACAATAATAGCC
>NW_015398265.1:4085-7022 GCF_001527695.2 Protobothrops mucrosquamatus
TCTAGGGAGGGAGCACCATCTGCTGTCGAGCCCTGTGCCCATAAATGGGGGAGACCTCCTCCCATTCAAAACATAATTTCAGAGAAAGTTTACCCCAGCCCCAAATGTATTCAAGGTTCCCTTTTTTCCCTCTTAGAGCATCTCTTTAATGTCCTTCACACTTGGTTGAGTTGGGTCACCTGAGTGTCCAGAGAAGATCATGCAGTCATGAGTGGTAGAAATATTATCCTCTCCTGGAGTTCGTTGCCTAACTGGAGAAGATTCTTTCCAAACTGTCTGGTTTGGAACAGGAGCTAAACAGGATCGGTGCAACGCGTAGTTAAAATTGCAGAAAAAAACAATTGCAAGCAGCCTGCCTTCCATAAAAGACCTGTATATTGCACGGGTCAGAAAGAGGGCTGAGGAAATCTCTGCAGACCTCTCACATCCTGGACATAAACTGTTTCAACTTCTCCCCTTAGCATGGCACTATAGGACATTGCATGATAAAACAACTAGACACAAGGGCAGTTTTCCCCCTTGTGCCATCACTGGGCTGAAACCCTAATCCCCACAGCATTGTCTTATGCCTATAGTGGTTTAAATGGCAGAAGTACAGCTCATTTATGGAAGGGAAGGGAAGGGAAGGGAGAGGAGAGGAGAGGAAAGGAGAGGGAAGGGAAAGGAAAGGAAAGGAAAGGAAAGGAGAGTCAAGAAGACCTGCAATGATGAACATTCATCTTAGAATTTTCTTCTGGATTAAACAATTGACTTCTCCCAATTGTTTTATTTTGCTCACAGGCTAAGCATAATCGTTCAACTGAAGAATGCCAAAGGTAGAGAATGAAATCAATGGCTTACTAAAAAAAAAGTGAGAGGTATGAAAGAGGTAGGCATACATCACTATGTGTTCACAGTTATCGTTTTAATGCTGAGACAAAAAAAAATGGTGGGCTGTTGTGTCTTGTCTTCCTGCATATCAAACTGATTATGGATTCTGCAAAATGGATCCTTGGCTCAACCTCTTCCTGAAAGAGATGGCCTGTCATGCACGTTCAGTAGAGCAGAGAAAGACCAACGCAACCTTTGAACGTCTCCCTGCTCTGCGAAGGAAGAAGGTTTTTGTCTCAGTTCCCCATTCGATTGTCTCACTGTGGAACCCTCCACTGCTATACCACATGTGACAGTAATAATCGGCCTCGTCTTCAGGCTGAAGATTGGTGATGGTTAAGTAGCCGTTGTTGCCTGATCGGGTTCCCGTGAATCGGTCTGGGATCCCTGGTCCCCTGCTGCTGCAGCCATCACAGTGCACAAAGCGAGGACCTTCTCCAGATCTTTGTTGAATCCAACCAACGGTGTATGGATTGCTGCTGATGGCACAGGTGATTTTAACTGTTCCTGCTGGAGACCCAGACTGGGAGACGGGCTGAGTCAAGGTGGGCTGTGAAGTGACGCCTTTACAAAGGGGGGGGGAAAGAGCAAATAATGAAGACTTGTTACATTATCTGGGCTTCCAAAAATCCCAGAACCATCATTTGGATGGACCTTATTGGATTTTATATGGTGCAAACTAGAGAGTTTTTATTGGACGGTTTAGAAGAATCCTTCACATACTTACATGAGAAATAAGTCAGAAGTGAGAGGAAAAGCAGTGTCCAAGCCATGGTGCTTTCCCCTTCAAAAAGTCTCCTTTTCCAAAAACCAAGGAATGTCTACCTGAGATTCTATTATCTTCTTAAATAAGTCCTCCTCGATGTGAAGAAAGGTCCATGCAAATACAGATTGGCTGATTGGCTCGCCTTGATTTTATCAGCCGCCCCCGTTATCAGACTAGCCAATCTGGTCAAAGTAGATTGTTCAATTGTTGGGAAAGACATTTGCATCGGCTGAAGTCTTAAGAAGCTGTCTTTATTTAGGTTTTTGGTCATAATGCGGGACCTCAGTTTCTTTCAGATTGCCTTGGACGCCCTATTTGCTCTGCCGCACAAGGGCAGCGAAAGGTGTCTTCGTTGAAACTGTTCTGCTGCAATTGTGTTTTGATTGTAAAAAGCAGCCATTGTCTTTCTGTATTTATTTCCTCAGAATCATACCACAGATGTCTCAAACTCTTTATGCCCTCTAATTCACTTTCCTTTCTTGAGATCTGCATGAAGTGTTTTGCAGCTGGTGAAAATTGCTCAGTCGGTTGCGCAGAGGCGAGTTTCAGGAGCGGTGGCACAAGATTTCTAAGAAGGTGGCACCCCCTGCTGCCATATCCCGTGACCGTTCCTAGGGGACACCTCCTCCCATTCCAAATATATTTCAGAGAAAGTTCTCCCCAGCCCCAAATTTGTTCAAAAACCCCTCTTTCCCTCTCAGAATAAATCAGGTCCTTTAATCTCCTTCACCCTCGCTTGAGTTGGGTCACCTGGGTCTCCAGAGAAGACCGTGCAATCAGGAGTGGTAGAAATCTACTGGAGGAAACTAAGTAAACTTTCTGTGGCTTCTGGAACTCTCTTGTCTTTTTCCTGGAATTGGAACATCAGGCTTCTGAGTCATTCTGTGTGCTAAGGAGACTTCTTCAACACAGCAGAGTGTCAAAGTTTGGATTGTGATGCGTGAAGAACTTGTCCTCAAGGGAGGTTTATGTTCAGGCTCCTCTCTGAGGTTCTTCACTGTGTCTAGCATCACCGCAAAAATATTCTCCTTCATCGTTTGCCTGCACGTTGTTGATGTTTAAGAAAGCAGTTTTCTTGGGGGTGTTTGTAGAAGCAGAGAAATGACCAGTAGCATCTGGGCCAAATATTGTCTCTCTGGAGGTCGTATTATAATGTAGAAGAAATCTGGGTCTTTCTCCTTCCTTTTGCTGGTACCACGCAAAGGCACCAAAGTAGAAGCCACTGGTAATATTGCAGGAGAGTTTTACTGGTTCTCCAGGAGAGGCAGAGAGGGCAGGTTCCTGATCCATACTGTACTTGT
>NW_015398266.1:0-1732 GCF_001527695.2 Protobothrops mucrosquamatus
ATGCTCCAACACTGGAAGTTTTTAAGAAGAGACTGGACAGCCATTTGTCCGAAATGGTATAGGGTTTCCTGCCTGAGCAGGGGATTGGACTAGATGACCTCCAAGGTCCCTTCCAACTTTATTATTATTATTATTATTATTATTATTATTATTATTATTATTATTATTATTATTATTATTATTATTATTATTATTATTACTATTATTATTATTACTGACTCATGGAGCGGCAGGGGTCTCCAAAGATGGAGGCCCAAGGAAGCCATGTTTTTTCCTTCCACATGACCTTGCCTCGTCTTTCTCTGGCTGTCTTCTCTGGGTCTGAAAGCAGATGGTGGAAACCAAAGGCAGGCGGTTGAGATCTCCGCAGAGCATCAATAAAACAAGCTAATATCCCAACCTGGTGCACCCACAGCAGGAACCCTGGAAGCCAACGAGATTGTCTTAGCAGATGCCAATGTGGCGCTCATCAATTTTGCATGCGATTTGCATGACTCCCGCTGAGCATCGGAAGGGAAAGATAAATCCTCGCCTCTTCGCCCTGCAAGCAGAGAAGCCACAACGGTTCTTGCGGAGTCCGAGGAAATCATCATTTGCTGGATGTAAGGGATCTCAGTTTTGATCTCCTCCGAGTTTCTGGAGCTATCCTCTTCCCGTCGCATTTTTGAACAGCTGATTGAAGGACGTTGTCTCCTTCACGTCCAGTTTTGGTCGCCACGATATAAACAAGATGCTGAGACTCTAGAAAGAGTGCAGAGAAGAGCAACAAAGATGATCAGGGGACTGGAAGCTAAAACATATAAGGAACGGTTGCTGGAATTGGGTATGTCTAGTTTAACGATGAGAAGGACGAGAGGGGACATGATAGCAGTCTTCCAATATCTCAGGGGCTGCCCCAAAGAAGAGGGAGTCAAGCTATTCTCCAAAGCGCCTGAAGGCAGGACAAGAAGCAATGGATGGAAACTCATCAAGGAGAGAAGCAACCGAGAACTAAGGAGAAATTTCCTGACAGTTAAAACAATTAACCAGGGGAACAACCTGCCTCCAGAAGCAGTGAATGCTCCATCACTGGAGGTTTTCAAGAAGAGATTAGACAACCATTTGTCTGAAATGGAATACAGTCTCCTGCTTGAGCAAGGGGGATGGACTAGAAGACCTCCAAGGTCCCTTCCAGTTCTATTCTGAATTGGGGGAAAAAATGGCTGGGTGGAGATTGTAGGTCTCTATTTTGGTGCAACAGATCAAACTTTGTTCAAATCACCCCACCCTCCATTCCATCAGTCGAACAAGGTGCCGTTGAGTGATGAGAAAAGTAAGGTCTCGTAGTTAGACAAATGCACAGGTATAGGATGGATGGTACCTGGCTCAAACAGTGGTGCCTGTGAGAAGGATCTACGTGTCCTGGTGGACCACCACTTAAATATTGAGCCAGTAGTATGTTGCAGCTGCCAGAAAAGCCAGTGCAGTCCTGCCTCAACAGCAGAGTCCACATCAAGATCACGAGATGTGATAGTACCACTTTACAAAGCCTTATTTATTTATTTATTTATTTATTTATTTATTTATTTATTTTAATTTATATCCCGCCCTTCTCCCAACGGGACTCAGGGCGGCTCACAACATATTTAAAACAAAGGCATATATACAATCCCCCCCTGTAAAACCGAATTAAACCAAATTTTAAAGTTGTGTTATTTCGAATTCCTTAAAATGAACCCAGTATAAAATCCTC
>NW_015398266.1:4879-7022 GCF_001527695.2 Protobothrops mucrosquamatus
CCTGACCTAAGGGGAACCTCCCCCCTCCCATCCACCCTGGTTCCCCCTAAAAATTTATTAAAACACCCCTGTAAAAACGTTCTCAACTTAGATAATTTAAATAATTTTTTGTCCGTGACCACTGCATGCCACCTCTCAGGGTTCCACACCCCATCCTCGAGGTAGGCCCTCGAGATGTTCCTGGGCCAGGCCTGCACGACGGGTGAATCGCGCAGGGCCAGCAGGGCCGTCTTAGTGTACATAGTCCGATCAAGGGAGTCCGTGGCGCAGAGGGGAGGGTGTTGTTTAATCCCCTCAGGTCTTTCAAAACAGGGCCAAACGGAGACAAGAAACAGGCCACAAGAGATGGTCCACAAATCCTCTAACCGGGTCCTCTAGGCCGGGGCGGGCCAAGTCCAAATCCAGGCCCCCCACTCCTCACCCGGCTGAGGTCGCTGAAAAGGCCGCAGAGATTACCGGCGCTGTTGGGGAGGCTCCAAAAACCGCCGGAAAGGTCTCCAACAAGGCCTCCAAGCCGTTGAAACCGGGACGGCCGAAAAGGCCCTCGGATAGGCCACCAAACAGGCCGCCCAGCCATCGCGACCGCCAGAGCTGCCACCACTGGAGGGGCCGTCGAGGCTGCTGGAAAAGCCCTCTGAAGGCCCCAAGCCGCCGGGAAGGCCGAAAACCGTCGTTGAAGGGGCCGTCTGGAGGGGCCATCGACGCCGCCCACAGAGTTCTTGGCCTGGCCGCCGCAGCCGCCGAGGAGGCCACCAAGTCCACGCGGACCACCAAAGATCGTCAAGGAGTCTCCGAGTCCGGGAGGGGCTGAGAGAGGCCGCCGAAGATATCTCCACGGCCAAAACGGCCGCCCAGAAGAGGCCATCCGGGCCGCCCAGGCCGCCGCATCCACCACAAATGTCTCTGCGGCCGAGTGGTCTGGGCCGAGCGGTCTGCCCTGGGCCGAGCGGTCTGTCCTGGGGGTCGCTGGAAAAGCCGCCCGCGAACCTCCAGCGGGGCCGCCGAGGACGGAAGGCCGGGAAAGCCGAAAAGGCCGAAAAAGCGGCTACCAGGTCGGCACCACGTCCCCGCATCCCCGCGTCCCCACGCGTCCCGTATCCAGTCCAGGGGCCTTACCGGGGGAGGAATCCACATGGGGACACACCTGGAATACTGCAGCCATTTTTGGTCACCTTATCACAAAAAAGATGTTGAGAGTTTGGAAAAAAATTCAGAGAAGAGCAACAAACTCCACCACCTCCTCCTCATCTTTGCAAACCCCATTCCCTTCTAGCACTGATGATGTTACCTATTTAGATAATGAAACGTCTGCAAGAATATCACCAAGCTCAGAGAGCACCAAGGACCCCATAGTCGTCGTCGTCTTCTTCTTCTTCTTCTTCTTCTTCTTCTTCTTCTTCTTCTTCTTCTTCTTCTTCTTCTTCTTCTTCTTCTTCTTCTTCTTCTTCTTCTTCTTCTTCTTCTTCTTCTTCTTCTTCTTCTTCTTCTTCTTCCTCTTCCTCTTCCTCTTCCTCCTCCTCCTCCTCCTCCTCCTCCTCCTCCTCCTCCTCCTCCTCCTCATGTCTTAACAACCTGGACTGAATGTATGAGATGCTGAATTAAAACAAAAATGTGATCCATAAAAGTTTTATTGCAGCAGGGATGCGTTGGGCACCCTGAGAATTATAAAAGATCTGGATAGCTGATGTAGATGTAGATGCATTTATTATAGTTTTATTAACTCAATCCCCATGCTCTTTTTAATCTTAATTATTTTTTGGTTGGCCTGAGTGATAACCCTGTTCTATACTGCTGCCGCGTTCTATTTAATACCTGGCGAGATTCTTCAGGACCTCACTAGGAAGAGTTTGATCTGATTAAAGCTGCTCTAGGTTTTGTAATAACAATAAGTGTTAACCCTCCGGTTTATCTGTTTGTAGTTTTACAACAATCTTTTACAACAGTCTCTTCACCGAAGCCTTAGGGCTAATGGCCTCAGGGTCTAAGTGGGCTAGCTGAATTGAGAATGTTTCACCTGTACTGACCGGGTTCAATTCATCTTTTATTCCATGTTGTTTTATTTATCTTATATTATCTTTGATTTTTATTTCCACGTTTTGTGTTGCATAAGGCTGTTGAGTGATTGAAAAAGCCTTTGAACTAC
>NW_015398267.1:0-1214 GCF_001527695.2 Protobothrops mucrosquamatus
CATACATACATACATAAATGCATTCACATACAGTATATGCTCACACATTGGCTCATACAGTATGAACCAGTGGTGGGATTCAGCCGGTTCACACAACTTCGACAGAACAAGTTGCTAATTTTTGTTGCCCACACCCAGAATGAACTTCTGGAAGTGGCATCCACACAGAGAACCAGTTGTTCACATATTTGAATCCCACCACTGGTATGAACCAACGTGGCAAGGTGGGTAAGGCATCAGACTAGAAAATGGGAGATTGTAAGATCTAGTCCCACCTGAAAAATAAAGCCAGTTGTGTAACCTTGGGCCGGTCACTCTTTCTCAGCCTTAGAAAGAAGGTAATGAAATTATGAAATTTGCCAATAAAACTGTAGGGACTAGTCCAGGATATTGCCAGGAATCAATACTGAGTAAAAGGCATACACAAAGACCAAAAAACATGCTGTATATATGCATATATACTGTGAAAGAATATAGACTTTGCCTTGGAAAGATGGAAGGGAACAATGAAATTTAAGGGAGGGAAAAAGATTACTCAGTTCTCATAAAGAGGAAACCATGAGAAAGAAACTCAACCCCATCTTGATTTTGTATTGTATAAAATGTGATAGAGAGGAACCATGTCAGGCTTTCAAGGCTGATATCAATTCCTCGAGGTTGGCATGATCAAGAAACAGAAACATCCGGGTTTTCAGAAATGCTATATATTGAGTAAGATAGAACATTTGTACCTATCTGATCTGGCAATGAGTCAGGGTTGGTTCCTTTGGTACATGCTCCAAATTCTTTGATCTGAGCAGAATTTCAACAATGGGCACATTTCTTGGAAGGATCAATCCACCTTGTATAGGTACACTTGGATCACAAGAATTTGGAGCTTCTAGAAAAGTCTCAAAGTCTGACTCAGTGCCAGATCAGGTGAACACAATTTTCTACCCTACCACAGGAAAGTTTTTCATAAAATCACAGCTGCTTCTGTTTCTTGACCTTGCCAATCTCAAAGAACTGGCAGATACACACCCGCATGCAAAATAACTTTGTATTTCCAAATAATTTACTCTGACACATGCTATAGAGGAGGTGGAACTTTAGAATAATTTCTGTGTCCTTTTTAAAAAATGCATGAGGCTTGAATAGGAGCCTGTGGGAGGAATTGCCCTCCAAAGATGACAGAGGCATTGTTTACAGATAATACGTCATGTTTCCAATTTAAT
>NW_015398267.1:5222-7022 GCF_001527695.2 Protobothrops mucrosquamatus
TGGCGAAAGTTGGGCGTTTAGCGGAATTCGACGTCTCTCACCCCGAGAGGTGGGAATCTTATGTGGCAAGAGTCGAGACGTATTTCCGCATAAACCAGATTCGAGAGGAAGGCTTAAAGGCTGCCACATTGTTGTGCGTTTGTGGGCAAGACGCCTTTGAGATCGCCGAGAGCTTAATCGCCCCGGACTCGCTGGAAACAGTATCATACGCCGACCTGAAGAAAACTTTAAAGGAACACTTCCAGCCCAAGCAATCTGTCATGGCTTGGAGACACACATTTCAACAGAGAGATCAGTGAGTTGGAGAATCAGCAAAAGAATACGTTGCGGCCTTGAGAAGAGCAGCTAAACCGTGCGACTTCAAGGACTTAGAGGAAAGACTGCGCAATCGTTTTGTGTGTGGACTGAGGAACACAGCATTACAGCAGAGACTGTTCGCCAGGGAAGATGTCTCCTTCCAAGATGCTCTGCGAGAGGTTTTGGCTGAAGAAGGTGCAGGTGGGGCGGTCAAGAACATGCGGCCTAAGTGAAACGTTCCAGAGACTGCCACTATTCACAAGGAAGACGTGCGCAAGGATTCGGACGAAGATCCTGAAGAAGAGGTGGACAAGCTTTACCAAGCAGCTGGGAGAAGGTCCAAGGATCGTCAGGACAAGGGCCCAGCTGAGCTTCGTTGCCTCGGATGTGGTGGACGCCACAAGCGAACGGAATGTCGGTTCCGTTCCGCCATTTGCCGAGCGTGCGGAAAGAAGGGCCACATCGCTGCGGTCTGCCTGGGTCGACAGAAGGTACAACCGAAGGAAGAATTGAATCTGAAAGGTACCAGGGTGCCCAGCCAAAACAGGGTGGGGTTCTGTGCAACACGCTGGAACATTTTAAGAATAGGCACATACAAACCCCTTAAAAAGAAACTAACACTTAAAGTGAAATTGCAGGGAATTCCATTATCGATGGAACTTGACATGGGGTCTGCCCTATCCATAATCTCCCTCAATACATTTCACAAAATTTGCAGCAGCAGTGGCCAGAGAGTTTCGTTAAGGCCCTCTAATGTAATCCTTACGGATTTCCAAAATTCTCAAGTGTGCGTTAAGGGGGAGGCCACCCTTAAGGTACAGTACAAGAATTTCGCAGGCCCCCTAGACGTGTTGGTTGTGGGGGGTGAGCGAACGAGTCTCATTGGACTCGATTGGTTTGAGGCCTTGGGAATTCAGGTAACTGGGCTAAATAAATTGCAAACACAGACCCTTGCAGATGTATGCAAGGAGTTTGCAGATGTCTTCAGTTCTGAACTAGGGTCCTACACAGGACCTCCTGTTTCACTTAAGTTGGATCCAATGGTACAGCCCATCAGGGTTAAGCCTAGGAGGGTACCATTTGCTCTTAAGAGCAAGATTGACGCTGAACTGGACAAGTTGCTCCAGCAAGGCATTCTAGAGCCTGTAGATTCCAGCCCGTGGGAAACCCCCATTGTAACGCCTTTAAAGGCAAACAGGGACATCCGGATTTGTGCTGACTACAAGTGCACTCTAAACAAGGCCCTACAGCAACATGCTTATCCTGTGCCTGTAGTGAGCCACATTCTGGCTTCCCTTAAGGAAGGAAAATTTTTTGCTAAGCTTGATCTGGCTCAGGCATATCAACAGCTGCCTGTTGATGATGCTGCAGCTGAGGCCCAAACTATTGTCACCCATCGTGGGGCTTTCAGGGTGAAGAGGTTACAGTTTGGGGTGAATGTCGCTCCTGGCATTTTTCAGAGTGTAATGGAAAACACCCTGAGGGGTATTCCTGGTGTATGTC
>NW_015398268.1:0-1478 GCF_001527695.2 Protobothrops mucrosquamatus
GCGTTTTGATCACGTGGCCGTGGGGATTGTGGCTACGACGTTCCTTACGGTCGTAAGTCCATTTGTCAGTGCCGTTGTCATTTCGATAACGGTCACTGAATGAACTCTGTGGTAAGTCGAGGACTCCCTGTATAATCCCCAGCTGGATTGTGGTCCAGTTGTCTCAGGATGCCCGTTGGCCAAACTTCCCTTGAAAAAAAGAGCGAAGGGTCCGTACTCCAGGAGCCAGGGGTGTGGGGAGCCCTGGATCTGCTCAAATTCTCCCCCCCCCAAGCAGGTCCACTCATGCATCTGCTGTTGCCCATGAGGTGGTCCATGTCATTGGGTCCCTGATGCAGCTCCCCCAGACAGATCCTTGCTTCTTTCCAGGAAGTCTAGGGCAGCCGTGGAGATCATCTCTCCCCCACACCAAAGGTGCCCCTTGGGGAGGGGTCTGCCTTCCTCCCTGGCTTCCCGTGTCCTTCCCCTCTTCCCCCAATCCTGGTCCTGGGGTGGAAACAATCAATGACAGATGGGAGAGTCCACCACAACTCACCAGGGGGGTCTGACCTCAACTCCCACCGTTCAGGGGGCTGGGGAAGATGGGTGCTGCCTCCTTATCCAGCTGGCTGGCAGACAGAGCTGCGTAAGCCACACATAGGGCCCCCAGAAGACGTCTGTGTGAAATGCGGGTCCCATGAGGGCGCTGGGGGGCTGGAGGCTAGGAGACCTCCAGGGGGCTCAGGCAAGGGGGGGGGAGACTTTGGAATGACTTCTCTTCCTCCTCTTCCTCCTCCAGGTGGACGAGCTGAAAAAGAAGCTGGCTCAGCAAGAGAAGGCCGGCCAGACCCATCAGCAGAAAGCAAAGGTGGGTGTCCAGCACAGGAACCCTTGCACACACCCTCCACCAGGCCTCAACCTCAGGCCCCCCCAAGAAGAAAGGCCCAGGGCGCATCCCACGTAGTCCTAGGCCTCACTGGGATTGGCTAGCACAATTTTATTTCACTCTTTAGTTCCACTCCACCCGTTGCTACGATGGGGCGGGCGGGCTTGCAAGCCAGGATTCCAGGGAAAGTCCGAGGTGAAGCCGTTCAACGCGAGAACACGGCAGCGGGGTTTTGACTAGCTTAAATAGCACCAGAACACCAGTGCAGATAAAAACATGACAAGATCCTGTCCGGGTCCTATCACCGGGACCAGAGGTTTAGCCTTCCGAGCTCTCTTGGTTCCTGCTCTAGCCCATCCTCAGGGATCTTCTCTCTACTTGAATATATGCTTTGGGGTATTCTATGCACAGTATATAATAATAATAATAATAATAATAATAATAATAATAATAATAATAATAATAATAATAATAATAATAATAATAATAATAATAGTAAAGTTGGAAGGGACCTTGGAGGTCATCAAGTCCAACCCCCTGCTCAGGCAGGAAACCCTATACCATTTCGGACAAATGGCTGTCCAGTCTCTTCTTAAAAACTTCCAGTGTTGGA
>NW_015398268.1:1900-7022 GCF_001527695.2 Protobothrops mucrosquamatus
CATCAAGTCCAACCCCCTGCTCAGGCAGGAAACCCTATACCATTTCGGACAAATGGCTGTCCAGTCTCTTCTTAAAAACTTCCAGTGTTGGAGCATTCACAGCTTCTGGAGGCAGGTTGTTCCACTGGTTAATTGTTCTCACTGTCAGGAAGTTTCTCCTTAGTTCCAGGTTGCTTCTCTCCTTGATGAGTTTCCATCCGTTGCTTCTCCTCCTGCCTTCAGCGGCTTTGGAGAATGGCTTGACTCCCTCTTCTTTGGGGCAGCCCCTGAGATACTAGAAGATTCGCTATCCTGTCCCCCCTCGTCCTTCTCTTCGTTAAACTAGACAGACCCAATTACAGCAACCGTTCCTTATAATATTTTAGCCTCCAGTCCCCTAAACATCTTTGTTGCTCTTCTCTGCACTCTTTCTAGAGTCTCAGCATCTTTTTTCCTTCGTGGGGACCAAAACTGGATGCAGTATTCCAAGTGTGGCCTTACCAAGGCCTTGTAAAGTGGTATTAACACTTCACGTGATCCTGATTCTCTCCCTCTGTTAATGCAGCCCAGCACTGTGTTGGCCTTTTTGGCAGCTGCAGCACACGGCTGGCTCCTATTTAAGTGATTGTCCACTAGGACCCCGAGGTCCCTCTCACAGTTACTACTATTGAGCAAGGTACCCCCTATACTGTACCTGTACATTTGGTTCTTCTTGCCTAAATGTAGAACCTTTACTTTTTTCACCCTTGAGTTTCATTTTGTTAGATAGCGCCCAGTGTTCAAGTCGCACCGTATTTATGCGATGCCTTCCTGTTGGCTGATTGTTGTGTTGATGGCTGGCTTTTCTTTCCTTGTTGCCTCCAAGCCCTCAGCTCCCAAATACCTGATAAGCTGGTGATAAATCAGCACTCTTGACTGACAAGGGGCCCTTTTCCCAGGCTTCCATCATTTCACTGGCTATTTTGGTCCCTGCTCAGCCGACAATCTTAGTAGCTGTGAAGTTGAATTATGCCCTTGTTCATTGCAATGTGGGGCTACCTATGAGCTCGGGTCTGCTCGTCTGACCGCTTTGCTTGTGTTCTTGCCGTCTGGTGGTTAGCGTCTTCCCCGTCTGTCCTACATAGTCACAGGGACAGTCCATGCAGGGGACCCGGTAGATTACATCGGAAGTATCTCCTGCCTCCAAGTGATCTTTACAATGCATGATTTGTCCTCGTGTGGTAGCCTCTGGGCGTTGCGATGCAAAATATATTTGCCTTCATTCATGAAAAACACGACAGCCGAACTTCCTCATAAAGCTAAAATAAAATAACAACCCACCCCTAGCAGCTGACCTAAATGGATTTCATTCCTCAAAGTCAGCTGAAACGAATCCAGAGGTTTTCAAGAAAAGATTGGAGAACCGTACTTATCCAGGATGGTAGAGGGTCTCCTGCTTGAGCAGGGGTTGGACTAGAAGATCTCCTAGGTTCCTTCCAGTCCTAGGAGTCTATGATTTAGATACTGTAAGATACATATGAGAGAGAGAGAAAAGATAATTTTCCAGAAGGAACAGATTGGATGGATGGATGGAGATGATGGTAGGTAGAGATAGGTAGGTAGGTAGGTAGGTAGGGAGAGAGAGAGAGAGAGAGATGGATAGATAGATTGGTAGATAGATAAATGGATAGATAGATGGATGGATGGATGGTAGGTAGAGATGGATGGATGGTTGGATAAATCAATAGATCAGTGGATGGATGGATGGAGATGGTAGGTAGAGATAGATGATAGATAAGATAGATTGGATGGATGGGTGGATGGATGGATGGAGATGGTAGGTAGAGATAGATTAGATAGATAGATTAGATAGATAGATAGATAGATAGATAGATAGATAGATAGATAGATAGATAGATAGATAGATAGATAGATAGATAGATAGATAGATAGATAGATAGATAGATATCATCATCATCATCAAATTTAATTTATATACCGCCCTTCTCCCATAGGACTCAGGGCGGTTCACAGCATATTTAAAAAACAGATACGATACATAAATACAAAAAATACAAAAATACAACAATATAAACCCCAATAAAAACCGAATTAAAAACCAAATATTGACGGATAGATAGATAGATAGATAGATAGATAGATAGATAGATAGATAGATAGATAGATAGGGATGGATGGATGGATGGATGGATGGATGGATGGATGGATGGATGGATGATAGAGACAGACAGACAGATCAGATCAGCCTGCCTCCCAAGAGTTGTGAGTGCTCCATCACTGGAGGCTTTAAAGAAAAGACTGGACAGCCATTTATCTGGAATGGAACAGGCTCTCTGCCTTGAGCAGAGGGCTGGACTAGAAGATCTCCAAGGTCCTTCCCAACTCTGTTATTCTGTCTCTATAAGCCAAGAGGGAAGGGGCCTGGTGAAGCTCTGGGGGGAGGGGCAAGGTTCCCATCCCGTTGGGACCTCCGGAGAGAAGGATTGACCCGGGGCCACCCTCTTCCTTGCTTCCTCAAGGACAGGGCCCCAGGGGAGCATCTTCTCTCTGAAAGCCCCCCACCGGTGGGGCTGAATTGCTTCGAAAGTCATCACCAACCTCTTGAATTGGGCCCAGAAGCAACTGAGCACGTCACAGCTGCTTGATCTTTTAACGTGGGTCGGTCCCGCCCTTCTTGCGAGGCCGAAAGGGAAACGAAGAGCCCTGGGGGGGGGGTCTGTCTGAGCCCCCAGAGAAAGGGGGCTGAGGTCCAGAGGCAGGAGGACAACTCTGCGTCCTGCCGGACCTGACGTTGAAGCCTTCAATCCTGGAGCGGAAGGAACATCCAAAGAGGCCCGGGGGCCTGAGTGGGCTCGGAAAGAAGGGACGCTTCCCTCTCTGAGATGGTGTGAGTTGTGCCTCCCCCCTCCGCAGGCGCGTGAAGAGGAGCTCCGTTCGGAGATGAAGCAGCTGAAGGAGAAGACGGTGGACCTCCAGGCCCAGCTGGTGCAGAAGGAACAGGCCGCCGAGCATTACAAGGCTCAGGTAGGACCCCGGGCGTCTGCCGCCATCTCCCCCACCCCATGCCAGGGGGAAGGGAGGGCTTGCAGGAGGGACCCCCTTGATGAAAGCTCAAGGGGGTCGGGTCCGCTGACAACTCACACTTGCACTTCACTGTCACCCGGTGCCAGCCTGCCATCGGCTCGGTGTGAGGAGGGAGGATTCAAGGGAAACTAAAAGTTCACTGCATCTGCCCTGAGATGCTGCTTCAAGGTCAACCGGCTGGGATCGTTGATTGTTCGAAAAGCAGCTAAGGGAAGGAAAAGTTAGACAGTTCCGGCTTTGCATTCCTGTAATTCACTTGAGGTGTAGTAAACCATGGCTTTTCAACCAGTGGTACGGGTTCCACCTGTGGTACTTTGGCACCTGGCATGCAACCATCCTAGAAAAGTGGTAGCGGGGGAGGGGAATGGGCTGAACCGGGGGCAGCACCGCACAAGCCTGAGCGAGAGACGACTGGAGCTGCAGGGCTGTCAGGGCTCAGCGGAAGCGCCAGGATCAGTGCCAGGATCCAGCTGATCGGCGCTTCTTTGGGGCTGTCAGGGCTCAGCGGAAGCGCCAGGATCAGTGCCAGGATCCAGCTGGAGCTCGGTGCTGATCCTGGTGCTTCTGCTGAGCCCAGAAGAAGCACCAATCAGCTGGAATGTTGCAGCATCTCCAGGATCTTGTGATTTACATTCAGATGCTTGGCAACTGATTCATATTTATGACGGTCACAGTGTCCCAGGGTCATGTGAAGGGACCAAAACCTGCTGCAACCACCCAGCAGACGGGGGGAATAAAAACCAAACACCCCCCCACCCTCACTGCCAATCCTCAACAGAAATGCTCACAACAATGGAAACCTCGGACAGGAGGAAGAGCGCAGCCGGGCGGGCAGGCAGGCGTCTTGCTCGGCTGTGGTTGGGGGGCACTTTTTTCAGTGCCATTGTAACTTCGAACAGTCACTAAGTGAACTGTTGTAAGTCGAGGACTACCTGTACTTCATCAGTTTTTTCCTTTTTGGAGGGGGGGTCATCAAGTTTTGGACACCTTGCTAGGCGACTGGTGGTACTCAGATGTTGCCATATCCTAAAAGTGGCACAGTGGGTGAAAAGGTTGAAAAGCCCTGAGATATAGGGCTGACTAACAACTAGACTACATTTCCCAGAGGCCACCTCTTAAGGAGGCAGCGTTTAACCCTTTCAATGCTAAATGCTCTAACACAGTTCTCAATTCCTAAGCTAGCTATATAATGGACCAGATCTACAATGGGTGAAAAGGTTGAAAAGCCCTGTAGTAAACTACACCTTTCTCGGCGCCCGGAGCTGAGAGTCGTGGCTCCTACTGAGAGGGTCAAGCCGAGGCCGGGCTGAGCGTTGCCCCTTTTCTGTGCCCGCAGATGGAGAAGGCGAAGATGCACTACGACGCCAAGAAGCAGCAGAACCAGGAGCTGCTGGAGAAGCTGAAGGGCCTGCAGCACCTGGAGAAGGAGAACGCCGAGCTGAAGGCCGAATCGGAGCGCCTGGCCAAGGAGTTGCAGTGCAAGGCCCTGCAGGCCACCGAGTCGGAGCTTAGCCTGAAGACCCTCACCAGCCAGGTCCGGGTCCTGCAGGCGCAGGTAGGCACGGCGGCCAGCCGGGCGGGTCTGCTTGGGGGGCGAAAGACCAGCGATACATCGTTTTAATAATAATAATGATGATGATAAAGTTGGAAGGGACCTTGGAGGTCATCTAGTCCAACCCCCTGCTTAGGCAGGAAACCCTACACCATTTCGGACAAATGGCTGTCCAGTTTCTTGTTAAAAACTTCCAGTGTTGGAGCATTCACCGCTTCTGGAGGCAGGTGGTTCCACTGGTTAATTGTTCTAACTGTCAGGATTCCTTAGTTCCAGGTTGCTTCTCTCCTTGATTAGAAATACAGAAGAGAAGAGAAGAGAAGAGTTGGAAGGGACCTTGGAGGTCATCTAGTCCAACCCCCTGCTCAGGCAGGAAACCCTATACCATTTCAGACAAATGGCTGTCCAGTCTCTTCTTAAAAACTTCCCGTGTTGGAGCATTCACCGCTTCTGGAGGCAGGTTGTTCCACTGGTTAATTGTTCTCACTGTCAGGAAGTTTCTCCTTA
>NW_015398269.1:0-1357 GCF_001527695.2 Protobothrops mucrosquamatus
GGGGGGGGTGAAGGAAAGGATTCCTGGCCTTCTCAGGGTCTCTGTTCTTTAAAGACTGTCTTTAGAATAGAGTAGGATAGGATAGGATAGGAGAGGAGAGGAGAGGAGAGGAGAGGAGAGGAGAGGAGAGAAAGAAGAGAAGAGAAGAGAAGAGAAGAGAAGAGAAGAGAAGAGAAGAGAAGAGAAGAGAAGAGAAGAGAAGAGAAGAGAAGAGAAAATAGAATAGAATAGAATAGGATAGAATAGAATAGAACAGAATAGAATAGAACCGTGGTGGCGAACCTATGGTACAGGTGCCACAGGTGGCATGCAGAGCCCTCTCTGTGGGCACACGCGCCATTGTCCCACCCAGTCTACCATTACCACTGCAACCATGCCCACCCAATTGGCCACACCCACCCAGTTGGCAACACCCACCTGGCACCCGATGATACATACGTGGGTTTTGGGTTGCAGTTTGGGCACTCGGTCTCTAAAAGATTTGCCATCACTGGAATAGAATATAGAATAGAATAGAAAATGGTTAGAATAGAATAGAATAGAATAGAATAGAATACAATAGAATACAATAGAATAGAATAGAATAGAATAGAATAGAATTAGCAGATTGTAGAATAGAATAGAATAGAATAGAATAGAATAGAATAGAATAGAATAGAATAGAATAGAATAGAATAGAATAGAATAGAATAGGAGTGGTACGGGTACCACCTGTGGTACATTGGCACCTGGCAGGTGGTACGCGACCATCCTAGAAAAGTGGTAGCAGGGGAGGGGAATGAGCTGAACCGGTGGCAGCACTGCACAAGCCTGAGCAAGAGATGGCTGGAGTTGCAGGGCCGTCAGGGCTCAGCGGAAGTGTCAGGATCAGCGCCAGGATCCAGCTGGAGCTCGGCGCTGATCCTGGTGCTTCTGCTGAGCCCAGAAGAAGCGCCGATCAGCTGGAATGTTGCAGCCTCTCCAGGGTCTTGTGATTTACATCCAGATGCTTGGCAACCGATTCATATTTATGACGGTCCCAGTGTCCCCGGGTCATGTGAAGTGACCAAAACCTGCTGCAAGCACCCAGGAGACGGGGGGAATAAAAACCAAACACCCTCCCCACCCCACCCCCACTGCCAATCCTCAACAGAAATGCTCACAACAATGGAAACCTCGGACAGGAGGAAGAGCGCCGCCGGGTGGGCAGGCAGGTGTCTTGCTCGGCTGTGGCTTGGGGGGCACTTTTTTCAGTGCCATTGTAACTTCAGTCACTAAGCGAACAGTTGTAAGTCGAGGACTACCTATACTTTATTACTTTTTTTCCTTTTTTGGGAGGGGGTTCAAGTTTTTGACCCCTTGCTAGGCGACTGGTGGT
>NW_015398269.1:6911-10271 GCF_001527695.2 Protobothrops mucrosquamatus
GACTAGATGACCTTCAAGGTCCCTTCCAACTTTACTATTATTATTATTATTATTATTATTATTATTAATAATAATAATAATAATAATAATAAAGTTGGAAGGGACCTTGGAAGTCATCTAGTCCAACCCCCTGTTCAGGCAGGAAACCCTATACCATTTCTGACAAATGGCTTTTCAGTCTCTTCTTAAAAACTTCCAGTGTTGGAGCATTCACAGCTTCTGGAGGCAGGGAGTTCCACTGGTTAATTGTTCTCACTGTCAGGAAGTTTCTCCTTAGTTCCAGGTTGCTTCTCTCATTGGTGAGTTTTCACCCGTTGCTTCTTGTCTTGCCTTCAGGCGCCTTGGAGAATAGCTTGACTCCCTCTTCTTTGGGGCAGCCCCTGAGATACTGGAACGCTGCTATCCTGTCCCCCCTCGTCCTTCTCTTCATTAAACTAGACATACCCAATTCCAGCAACCGATCCTTGTATGTTTTAGCCTCCAGTCCCCTAATCATCTTTGTTGCTCTTCTCTGCACATCTTTTTTATATTGTGGTGACCAAAACTGGATTGGACAACCATTTGTCTGGGATGGTATAGAACAGGGGTACTCAACCTTGGGAACTTTAAGACTTATGGACTTCAACTCCCAGAATTCCCCAGCCACCATGCCGGGGATGATTAAAAAACTGTGTTTGCCAATGAATCTCTAATTGTTAAATGATGTAACCCTTTGAAACCCATTGCCTGAGGACAAATATTACTATTTCTAGATACATCTAGCTACCAAAGAGAAGGATTGGGTGGGCAAGATGGGCATCTTCCAATATTTGAGGGGCTGCCACAGAGAAGAGGGGCTCAACTTATTCTCCAAAGCCCCTGAAGGCAGGACAAGAAGCAACGGATGGAAACTTAATCAAGGAGAGAAGCAACCTGGAACTAAGGAGAAACTTCATAACAGTGAGGACAATTAACCAGTGGAACATCCTGCCTCCAGAATTTGCCGGTGCTCCATTACTAAAGGTTTACAAGAAGAGATAGGACAGCCATTTGACCAAGATTGTATAATGACTCCTGCCTGGGGCACGGGGTGGACTACAAGACCTCCAAGATCCCATCCAGCCTTCTGTGTTCTATGTTTTAAACCTCTGCACTAGTTTAGTAAACTTTAAGTCCAAGTATCCTCTAGTTTGCAAAATAAAACTTGCAGAATGATTTCTTATCTTCCATGTCTGATCGGTGTCTGCCTGCCAGGGGAAAGAACTCAACGTTTTCTGGGACAAGATGAACGCAACCTTTTAAATCCTTGGCAACTTTATGACTTGTGGACTAATGGCCGGGGAATTCTGGGAGTTGAAGTCCACAGACCTTAAAGTTGCCAGCGTTGGACACCCTTGCTTTGGAGAGAAAGTTAACATTTTTAAAGCATGGGTTTTGCAAAACCTTGGGGAACGGGTGTTCCATAAATGTCGCAAAGTCACATACACAGAGAGAGAGACACACACAGACACACACACATATGTCTAGTTTAATGAAGAAAAGGATGAGGGGGGACATGATGGCAGAGTTCCAGTATCTCAGGGGCTGCCCCAAAGAAGAGGGAGTCAAGCTCTTCTCCAAAGCACCTGAAGGCAGGACAAGAAGCCACGGATGGAAACTCATCAACTCAACCTAGAACTAAGGAGAAACTTCCTGACAGTGAGAACAATTAACCAGTGGAACCACCTGCCTCCAGAAGCGGTGAATGCTCCAACACTGAAAGTTTTTAAGAGGAGACTGGACAGCCATTTGTCTGAAATGGTATAGGGTTTCCTCCCTGAGCAGGGGGTTGGACTAGATGACCTCCAAGGTCCCTTCCAACTTTATTATTATTATTATTATTATTATTATTATTATTATTATTATTATTATTATTATTATTATACACACAAACATTTCTAAATAGCAATAACAACAACATCGCCACCACTGCCTTTCTTTCCTCTTGAATCAGTATGTTTCAAACTACAGGAAGGACGTAACCGGTTGCAGTTTGAAAGCTCACTCCCGGAATTTTCCTGCACTAAAATAACATTCCCCCCCCCCCCCGTTGAAGGATTTAGGAGTAGCACTTTCTATTACCTCTCCCAGGGAAAAATAGATAATTCCAGTTAGAAGGAAGCATAGAAAGCTGCCCTGGTGTAGGGGAAGGAGGGACAGAAGCTGGAGGTGGGGGTCAAAAGAGGAATCAGCCTAGAATCTCTACATAGCTACACGCGAACCAAGTCCCAACTCCCTTGCATCCTGTGGACCCTTATCCTTATGCCAAGAAAATGCTAACCATTACCCTGAGTAGTTTCTGGTGCCTGGCCTTATTAAATAATAAATTAGTTTAACTGGGACTTCTTTTGTGATCCTGATCTTTCGGGCCTGACATCTGGACATCCCATAATAATTCCTTGCTGCTGCCCGTTACCTCTTTCTCCTTTCTGCAAGGAAAGAGGACATAATAGTAGCCTTCCAGTATCTCAGGGGCTGCCCCAAAGAAGAGGCAGTCAAGCTCTTCTCCAAAGCGCCTGGAGGCAGGACAAGAAGCAACGGATGGAAACTCATCAAGGAGAGAAGCAACCTGGAACTAAGGAGAAACTTCCTGACAGTGAGAACAATTAACCAGTGGAACTACCTGCCTCCAGAAGCGATGAATGCTCCAACACTGGATGTTTTAAAGAAGAAGAGACTGGACAGCCACTTGTCCAGGGTAGTATAGGGTTTTCTGCTTGGGCAAAAAGTTGGACTAGAAGGCCTCCAAGGTGCCCTCCAACTTTATTATTCTATGCTCTATGTTCTAGGTCCCTGAGAGGGCGAGAGAAAATCATGCAGGGAGACATGTATTTACCTCAGCATCTTCAACCTGCTATCGGCATACATCGCCGTTCAAGTCCTGGAAAGTCCGACTGCTGAGATTTCCACTCTGTGGGGCACTGGGCAGACACCCGTCAGCTGAAATTGTCAGATGGATGTCAGATACCGTGTTGAGGACCTGCATGACAAACCAGAATTTTTGTTTTAGTCATGAATCCTTGGGTGGGTGCAGACTGGACAGACTCTTTAGCTTCAACCCTACGGAATCATCACGATGGACCTCGGCTTTGAGTCGCAGGATTGACTACTGGTTGTGGATTGTGGTGACAGAATAACAAAAGAGTTGGAAGGGACCTTGGAGGTCTTCCAGTCCACCCCCCTGCTCAGGCAGGAGACCCTATACCATTTCAGACAAATGGCTGTCCAGTCTCTTCTTAAAGACCTCCAGTGTTGGAGAAGGGAGGAAGGAGGGAGGGAGGGAGGGAGGAAGGAAGGAAGGAAGGAAGGAAGGAAGGAAGGAAGGAAGGAAGGAAGGAAGGA
>NW_015398269.1:12359-13931 GCF_001527695.2 Protobothrops mucrosquamatus
CCCCTGAAGACCTTATAAGCAGAAGAACACACACACTGACATCCCCTAAACCAGGGGTCGGCAACCTTGGCTCTTTTATGACTGCTGGACTTCAACTCCCAGAATTCCTGAGCCAGCCATGCTGAGGGGAAAGGGAGAGGTTTCCAAGCTGAGCCATGCTGGCTCAGGAATTCTGGGAGTTGAAGTCCACGAGTCATGAAGGGGCCATAGTTCCCCCCCGCTGGCTCAGGAATTCTGGGAGTTGAAGTCCACGAGTCATGAGGGGGCCGTAGTTCCCCCATGCTGGCTCAGGAATTCTGGGAGTTGAAGTCCACGAGTCATGAGGGGGCCATAGTTCCCCCATGCTGGCTCAGGAATTCTGGGAGTTGAAGTCCACGAGTCATAAAAGAGCCAAGGTTGCCTACCTCTGCCCTAAACTCTGCTGAAGATGTTACCCAGCCTGGTAACAAAATGTTCGGATGTCGACCCACAAGCTCAGAGAACAAACTTCCACCCTCAGCCTACATCCGAGCTACAGAGATTCTCCACTATGGCAGACCCTATACTATCCTGGTTTCTGGAAAAACCTCCAGTGATGGAGCACCCACCACTTCTGGAGGCAGGTTGTTCCACTGGTTAATTGTTCTAACTGTCAGGAAGTTTCTCCTTAGTTCTAGGTTGCTTCTCTCCTTGGTGAGTTTCCATCCGTTGCTCCTTGTCCAGCCTTCAGGCGCTTTGGAGAATAAATCAATCCCCTCTTTTCTGGGACAGCCCCTCAGATATTGGAAGAATGCCATTATTTCACCCCTAATCCTTTTCTTCATTAGGCTAGGCGCACCCAACTGGGGAAATTTTGGGAGTTGAAGTCCACAAGTCTTAAAGGTTCCCAAGATTGCACGGTCCTGCTCTTTGCCATTCCAGTCAAATGGCTGTCCAGTCTCTTCTTACAAACTTCCAGTGTTGGAGCATTCGCCGCTTCTGGAGGCAGGTTGTTCCACTGGTTAATTGTTCTCACTGTCAGGAAATTTCTCCTTAGTTCCAGGTTGCTTCTCTCCTTGATGAGTTTCCATCCGTTGCTTCTTGTCCTGCCTTCAGGCGCTTTGGAGAATAGCTTGACTCCCTCTTCTTTGGGGCAGCCCCTGAGATATTGGAAGGCTGCTATCCTGTCCCCCTTCTCTTCATTAAACTCCTCCACCCCAAGGATCCCTGGCCCCCTCCCTAGACTAGCCAAGGCCTCCATCAACAGCTGAAAAAAGATCTTTTGGGAGAAAGCAAGTAGATTGCAAACCATTTTAAATGTTGCCGACTCAGCTGCCTTCTGCGAAAGCCGTCTCTTCCAGGAAAATCACGGCCCGTCTCTGGTGGGTTTTCATTCCTGTTTTTGTTTTTTTTGTTTGCTGTTTGCAACTTTCTTTCTTTCTTTCTTTCTTTCTTTCTTTCTTTCTTTCTTTCTTTCTTTCTTTCTTTCTTTCTTTCTTTCTTTCTTTCTTTCCTTCTTTCTTTCTCTCTCTCTTCTGCTCCTGCCCTGCTTTGCTTCTGATTCTCTCATTAGCCCAGTCCCTCCTGGCTGCCTCCCCCCCCACATCACCCCCC
>NW_015398270.1:0-1271 GCF_001527695.2 Protobothrops mucrosquamatus
CTCGGGGATTCTTGCCAGGGGTCCTCCCAGCCGCGGGGGCAGATTTCGCCTCCGCCACCCGCCGGTGTCCCGGCGGGATGAGCTGTCGGCGGCGGCTCCCCGCGGGCGGGTGGGGGCGCCCGGGCGCCGCGGGAGACGGCCCGGCCCGGTGCCTCGTCGGGGGGTCGCGCCCCGTCCGCTCAGTTGGCCGGGGTCTCCGGTCCTGGCTGCGGCCGCGGAGGAGACTCCGTTACGGGCCATGTTACGGGAGATGGGGGGAGGGTTAGAGCGAGGGGGAGGGAAAAGCGCTCCCCCCCCTCACTCGTTTTGTCTTCGGGAGCGGCCGGGGGCTGCTCGGCTCCCTCCCAGGCGGAGTTTGAGGACGGGGGGGGGGGAGAACCAGGAACGAGGCTGATGCTGCTGGGGGGGGCGGCAAGCGACCCTCGCCCCTGAGGGGATCAGCAGCCCAGGCTCCGGTTCCTGCCTGGAGGGGCTGGGTGTCCCCCCCCGCCCCGATTTTTCGGCGGTCCTCTCCAACTCCCTCCCTCCCCTCCCCTGTCGGGGTTTCTGAACATCTCTTTCCATCTTTGTGTGTGTGTGTGTATTAAAAAGGGGGGGGGTCCCTCCCATTTCCCCGGCCTGGGGGGGGTCCCTCCCATTTCCCCGGCCTCCCAGGCAAGCGAAGCACCTGGACGCCCCATTCCAGGACCGGACAGTCTGGCCAGGAGCCCTCCCGCCCACCGCCCGTCTCCCCTGGCTTTCAGACGCCTCTCGGGCAGGCGGCGCGGATAGGGCGGCTCCAGAGGTCGGCGGTGGTTGACTTGGCCAACAAAGAGCCTCTGGGCTGCCCGGAGCTCTTGGCGAGGGTCGGTGGGCACAGCTCCCCGCCGACCCGCTTTAGATGTGCTTCCGAAAACGGGGTCGGACTTTCCCCCCCCCCTTCTTCTGTGTGTGAGAATGTGGCCATTTGTGCCTCGCGTTTCTTCTGACACGTCTCTGGGACGGAGCGGTGAGAATGGAAAACGGACGGGGAGGCTGGACCGAAGCGGAGTGGCAGGACCGGCGGGGCTGGGGGCTTGCGTGCCCCCCTCTTCCCCCCCCACCCCTCTTGTCTTTGCCCCCCTGGCGTGAGAGCCTCCTGGCGGAGAAGGAATCTGGGTTAGCAACTGGTGGGGGGCTTGGCCCGCCCGTCCCCCCTTTCCGAGGGTCCAGGGGGGTCCAGAAGGCTCCGATGCCAGGAGAACGGGCGGGCGGGCGAGCGGGCGAGAGGGCAGAGCGCCCAACCTCAGCCT
>NW_015398270.1:5459-7020 GCF_001527695.2 Protobothrops mucrosquamatus
TCTCTCTCTCTCTCTCTCTCTCTCTCTCTCTCTCTCTCTCTCTCTCTCTCTCTCTCTCTCTCTCTCTCTCTCTCTCTCTCTCTCTCTCTCTCTCTCTCTCTCTCTCTCTCTCTCTCTCTCTCTCTCTCTCTCTCTCTCTCTCTCTCTCTCTCTCTCTCTCTCTCTCTCTCTCTCTCTCTCTCTCTCTCTCTCTCTCCCTACCTACCTACCTACCTATCTATCTAATCTATTATCTACAGGGTGAACTATTGTAATTAATGCAACTCAGTAATGGGTGGTTCGGAAAATGTGGGCAAATTTCTCAGTTCTGCTCGGATAGTCAGGGGCAAAAGATGCCCCTGCTTTGATCCCTACTCTGGAGTAGAACTAGCACAGGTGCTCAGAGAGCAAGTTTTAATGTCAGGCTTTGGTGACCAGGAGCTTAAACCCCCTCAGATGGACCTCCTCGTCGCCAGGTAGTCAAGCAGTGTTTCTCAACCTTGACCATTTTAAGGCATGTGGACTTCAACTCCCAGAATTCCACAGCCAGCAATGCTGGCTGTGGAATTCTGGGAGTTGAAGTCCACATGCCTTAAGATTGTCAAGGTTGAGAAACACTGATAGTGATTTCAACCTGAAGTTTGAATTGGGCAGCCTGCAATTCTCAACCAGGGCAAAGAGAGCCGAGGAAGGGGCTGCTGCAACTTATGGAGGGAGGGGAAGCACATGCTCCCTCTTCTTTCCCCAGGGAGAGACCCCCCCCACGCACAGTGGAGGGTCCCGTGCTGCCCCTTCTGCATTCCCATGCATTCCTGTTGCAAGCCTCTGAGGATGCTGCTGCTGCTGCAAAGTATTGCCTGAGGATGGGAAATAGCTGTAGCCCTTGTTAGACTTATAGGCCACTTCACGCTGCTTTACGGCCCCCTCAAAGCGGTTTCCAGAGTCAGCATTATTTGCCCCCAAGGAGACGCAGGAGCCAGGCGGTTGGCATGACGCAGTTCGAGCTGCTTCACGAAAAGAACGGGGAAGGATAGCTCTATCATTTATATATCTGTATCATCTCTAGGCATGTATTCATTTATTTATTAAGAGAATTTACATGGCCATCCACTCACTTTCATAACTCTAGGTGGCTTTCAAAAATAAAATCTATCTATTGTCTGTCTGTCTGTCTGCCTGCCTGCATGCCTGCCTGCCTACCTACCTACTTATCTATCTATCTATCTATCTGTCTGTCTGTCTGTCTGTCTGTCTGTCTGTCTGTCTGTCTGTCTATCATCTATCTATCTATCTATCTATCTATCTATCTCTATCTATCTATCTATCTATTATCTATCTAATTTCTTTTATATCTGTCTATCTAATCTATCATCTATCTATCTATCTATCTATCTATCTATCTATTATCTATCTAATTTCTTTTATATCTGTCTATCTAATCTATCATCTATCTATCTATCTATCTATCTATCTATCTCTATCTCTATCTATCTATCTATTATCTATCTATCTATCTATCTCTGTATAGCTCTATCTCTCTATCTCTCTATCTCTATCTCTCTATCTCTCTGTCTGTCTGTCT
>NW_015398271.1:0-4817 GCF_001527695.2 Protobothrops mucrosquamatus
GGGCCGTCTGAAGGGGTTTCCTCTTCTCTGGCCCACCAAAAGTGGCGCCTTTCAAGGCAAAAGAAATCAGGATCCCCAACTGGAGTTGCCCATGGAAATAGGCTGCATATTCCCCAGCCAGCCCTCCAGATCAGGGGGGCTCCGAACCTGGCAACTGTAAGGCCTGTGGACTCCAACTCCCAGAATTCCCCAGCCAGCCATTTAGACCGGGGGGGGGGTTTCCAGTGGTGGGATTCAGCCGGTTCTCACCGGTTTGGGAGGACCTGTAGCTAAATGGACCTAAATTGGGAGAAAGGGCTGGCTTCCGGAAGTCCAGTCTAGGCCTCAAAGGAGGCCTCCCAGGCCTAGAACAGACCACCGGAAGTGCAAGGATACCACTTCCGGAAGTCCGTTCTAGGCCTGGGAGGCATCAGAACCCAGGAGGAGGCCTCCCAGGCCTAGAACAGCCCACTGGAAGTGCAAGGATACCACTTCTAGAAGTCTATTCTAGGCATTGGCTGTCTGGAGAGGGCCTCCTAGGCCTAGAACAGCCCACCGGAAGTGAAAGGATACCACTTCCGGTGGGCTGTTCTAGGCCTGGGAGGCCTGGAGGAGACATCAGAAGTCTGAAGGAGGCCTCCCAGTCCTAGAACAGCCCATCGGAAGTGCATGATGTCACTTCCGGAAGTCCGTTATATGCATCAGAGGCCCAGGCCTGCATCAAATATGAGAACCGCTTGTTCAGGTATTTGAATCCCTCCACTGGGGGGGGGGGTCTCCAAGCTTGGCAACTTTAAGGCTTGTGGACTCCAACTCCCAGGATTCCCCTTCTAGATCAATGGGGTCTGCAAAGTCAGCAATTTTAAGTCTTGTGGACTCCAGGTCCCAGAATTCCCCAGCCAGAGAATTCTGGGAGTTGAAGTCCCCAGGTCTTAAAGTTGCCAAGCTTGGACACCCCTGCTCTACACAATGAAATGATGATGGGGCCAAATCAAGGGAATATTTAGCCAAATACAGGTTGAGAATGACAGCCGCCTTGGGAATTGCAGAGTGTGGTGTGCAGAGAGCCACCCTAGACAAACCACACACCACACTGAGCATCACGGCCTCCTCAGAAGGCCCGGCCTGCAAAAGAAGCCGTTTCCTCAGAGAATAGGCCATTTAACTCCGAACTGAGGCTGTCCCGGGGCCTCTTCTTCCCTTGAGGCAGAGATTGCACCTGCTGGAGGCTGGGTTGCACAACAGACCCACAATGGGAGAACACAATTGTGGTGACAGCTGAGATCTCTGATCCGTGGAAGATCCTTCCTTGGCAGAAGACGTTGGGATGGTTTCCACCCCCTAGGAACACTCGAAAAGGGGCACATGGACATTTTCTGAAGACAAAGGCCAAGAGGACAAAAGAGGGCCAGGCGAAATATTTCAAATATTTTTATTTCAATATTAACAATATGTACATCATTCTGAACCTATTTCTATAACAAATATAACAAAATATAACAAAAAACATATATAAGAAATATAACAAAACAAATGAGGGGGCAGGAGGCTAAAACATAAAGAGCTGGAACTGGGTATGGGTCATTTAACAGAGCGAAGGACCAGGGCTGAGAGGACAGGATCACAGTGAGGGAAATGAAGGAAAGAAGGAAGGGAAGCCTCTGCATATCAACACAATGACCAGCCATAAGTATCTTCATTTATTACTTTATCTGTAAGAAAGCTACCTTCATTAATCAAAATTTCCTCCTTTTCGTCCTTTTCCAGGTCTAATATCCCTCACAGAGATACCTGCAGGAGCTGCAGAAGGAGGGGTGCTGGGGGGGTCAGGAACAGCCCGATCCAAAGTCTCCACTCACCACATGGCTCCCTCTTCACCAGCTCCATGTCCACAATATATGTGACTTGTTTTCACCTGCCCTCTGGTTGGCAGACCGGAGAAACCGGAGTGTCAGCTGCTTGGTCCTTTGTCCTAGTTTTCCTCGGAAAACAAGGAAAACAGAACAAAAAAGCCATGGAAGAGAGAAAAAAATGAACATAAGGAAAGGGACCAACTAAAGACTTCTTTCCACAATCCCTTTGATTCTAGAAACCAGCTCATCCCTTTTAACCTTGATTAGACCTATTGGAAAGTACTCAACCAAGGCTTTTAGGCCCAAAGCCTCTGGGAACGTACCCACAAATCACCAAATCTGACTGTTTCTCCTCTTTTGGCACAGAAGGCCTGGCTCTTTGCTTGTAGACTGCCTCCTTCTATGGAAGCTCCACTAAGCTGGCTGACTGAACAAGACCCCCTGATGCAGCTCTTGGTCAGCTTCCCTTTTGATTCCCTTTGTGTTGCCAGACCTTAGGCAACTCCTGCTCCCTCTACAAGGGCAATTAGGAGATCAAGCTCCGTTTGGGGATCCAGGACAGACCCTCGCAGAGATACCTGCAGGAGCTGCAGAAGGAGGGGTGCTGGGGGGGGTCAGGAAGAGCCCGATCCAAAATGTCCACTCACCACATGGCTCCCTCTACACCATCGTGATTTCGATTGTGTAGGTGACTCTATTATATCCACAATGTAGGTGACTTTTGTCTGAGGGCAGACTGGAGAAACTGGAAGGCTGACTGTTTGGCCTCTTGCCCTTGTTTTCCTTCCAAAACAGGGAAAACAGAAGAAAAACCACAACGCTCCCTCTTCACCATCGTTATGGTAATCGTGTAGGTCACTCGCTTGGTTTTTGGGAGGACTGTGTCAGCTTTGCAATCATTTTCTTGGTTTTCCCTTCCAAAGCATGGGAAACAGCTGAGGATGCAAAAAGGCCTGGAAGAGAGAAAAAAAGGAAGGTAAGGAAAGGGACCAACTAAATCCTTCTTTCCACAATCCCTTTGAATCCAGAAATCAGCTCATCCCTTTTAACCTTGGTTAAACCTATTGGAAAGTACTCAACCAAGGCTTTTAGCCCCAACAAGGAACTAAAGATAAAACTGGAACCCTTTTGCCTCCTCCCCTCCCCCACCCTGGTTCCCCTTTCCTAAGAGGATTATCCCAAAGATGCTTTTTCCACCAGGCATCTGGACTCTCTTGTTTTCCCCTCTCATCCCAGAATGAAAAGATTTAGACTCCTGCAGACAGCTGTTCCTTTCCTGGCTGCTCCCCCCTCCTCTGCAGAATATCCCCCTCCTCTGGGAAATTGGCCACAAAATGGGGAAAGTTCCCCAGAGCCCAGCAGCCCTACTTACATCTTTGGAGCCATTTTCACGTGGATGAGCGTCAGTTGAACTGTCCGGATGACATCATCAAGCCAGTAAGAAAATTACCTTCATTAATCAAAACTTCGTCATTTTCGTCCATTTCCAGATTTAAGATTTGGACTTCCGGGAGTTGGAAGACAGAGACAGAAAGAGAGACCTCAACCTGCCTGCAGGGGCTTTGAAGGATGGTGGGGGATGGTGGTGGGGAGGAACTTAAATGTCTTCTAAGGTCAAATCTCCTGCATTGAGGGAGAAAAGAAGTGGGACCAATGAAGGAAAGAAGGAAGGGAAGCCTTTCATTTATTACATTGTCAGTAAGAAAATTACCTTCATTTATTAAAATGTCCTCTTCCTTCCTCTCCAGGTTAAGGATCTGAGGATGTGGGAGCTGGAAGAGAGAGACAGAAAGAGAGACCTCAACCTTCCTGGTGCCAAAGGGTCTTCCAGAGTCATCCCCCCCCCTCCCTTTGGCCCATCGAGACACGTATTAGCGCCACGTACAGGGATTCCCTGATCCACCACCAAGTGGATGGAAAGGAAAAAGGACCCATGCTTCCCTGCCCTTTTTCCCCAAGAGAGAGTTTATATGAGGGTGGGGATCACACTTCTGCCTTTTCAGGTTGCTACTTACTTTTTCAGTCCTCAGGAAGAGGCGTTCCTTCTTCCTCCCAGTCCTCTTCCTTTCACTGGGCTCTGGGAAAAGGAGAGGCAGGTGCTCAGCAAACTTTTAAGTCTCCCCCAGATGAAGAACGCCCCCCCCAATCAGAGCCTTCTTGGCAGCCCTCTCCCCCTGGAGACCCCATCCCCTCTATTCAGAAGCTCTTCCTGCTTCACGGAGCTGGTGGATTCTCCTGCCCAGGGGAGAGATTCGCACTGAGGCCTTGGGCAACTCCTGCTCCCTCTAGGAGGGCAATTCGGAGATCAAGCTCCGTTTGGGGATCCAGGACAGACCCTCCCAGAGATACCTGCAGGAGCTGCAGAAGGAGGGGTGCTGGGGGGGGTCAGGAAGAGCCCTATCTAAAGTCTCCACTCACCACAACGCTCCCTCTTGACCAGGGTTATATCTAACGTGATGGTCACTCTTTTTTGGGGGGGGGCAGATTGCAGTGCCTGGAGGGATGGCTTCTTCTTCCCCTGCCCTTGTTTTCCCTCCAAAGCAGGGAAAACACATGAAAAAACCCCTGGAAGAGAGAAAAAAAGGAAGGTAAGGAAAGGGACCAACTAAATCCTTCTTTCCACAATCCCTTTGATTCCAGAAACCAGCTCATCCCTTTTAACCTTGGTTAAACCTATTGGAAAGTACTCAACCAGGGCTTTTGGCCCCAAAGTCTCTGGGAACGTACCAAGAAATCACCAAATCTGCCCGTTTCTCCTCTTTTGGCACAGAAGGCCTGGCTCTTTCCTTGTAGACTGCCTCCTTCTATGGAAGCTCCACTAAGCTGGCTGACTGAACAAGACCCCCTGATGCAGCTCTTGGTCACCTTCCCTTTTGATTCCCTTTGTGTTGCCAGCCTTTTCTTCTTAACCCAGAGGCCTGGATCTCCCAAGGTAGACTGCCCCTTAGCAGGGAAGCTCCACTAAGTCCCTCCCTCGAGTGAGAC
>NW_015398271.1:5350-7019 GCF_001527695.2 Protobothrops mucrosquamatus
CATAGGAAACAATGGGTTTGCCTAATTACTCTGGTCTTCGCTTAATGACTACAGTGTTCGCTTAACAACTGCCACAAGTGACCCACTTTATGACTGTCACAACTTACAGCCACAATTGCAGGTTCACTATGATTGCGTGGGATGTCCTCTTTACTGTTTATTTTATTTTATTTTTATGTTCAGTAAGCCTGCTGATGTGAGGGGTAACGTGTCAATAAAAATTAAATGCCATCGAAAATTGTATCCATCCTTATTCGAGAAAAATAGAATCCATCTGATTGATACACACTATTGAAAAAGAACCTGAAAGGATTATAAAACATGAGATAAAACCTATCCAAACAAAAAGAATATTTTCCAATAGACACAAGCTGATTCCTCCCTTTCCTTAAGTCTCTTGTTAAAGATCCTGTTTGCCATTCAGCCATAAAAGAAAAAAAAACAGTCGAAGGTATAAAACTGGAATAGATAGCAGGTCTGGGGCCTAACAATGTTATGTAGCATATAAGCCATTTTTTTTCCTTTTGTAAGCAAAGAAACTCTTCCTCAGCATTTTTGCTGCGATAATGGCAGAAAGAATTAAGAAATTCTTGACTGAATTTATACACACAGATCAAAATGGCTTTCTACCTAAAAGACAGATAAAAAATAACAAGAATGATTTTGGATGTTTTAGAGTACTATGAAAACCACCCAGGGAAAGAGATGTCATTAATATTTCTTGATATGCAAAACGCTTTTGACAATCTAAACTGGCAATTTATGTTCCAGCAGTTGGTGGAAATAGACTTTGGGAAAAATTTTATAAATGCAATTCAAACAATCTACTATAAACAAACGGCTAGAATAATTTTAAATGGAGCTTATACAGAAAACTTTGGTATATTTTCCAACAGACACAAGCAGATTCCTCCCTTTCCTTAAGTCTCTTGTTAAAGAACCTGTTTGCCATTCAGCCGTAAAAGAAAAAAAAAACAGTGGAAGGTATAAAACTAGAATAGATAGCAGGTCTGGGGCCTAACAATGTTATGTAGCATATAAGCCATTTTTTCCCTCTTTTGTAAGCAAACAAACTCTTCCTCAGCATCTTCTAAAAATCCCTCAAGTCTTCTTTGGACTAATATAACCCGAAATTAAGTATTGTGACTGATTTTTCAGCAAGAGTCCTTCAAGGCTATAAGCAGAGTGTCTCTTGTTTAGAACAGGGGTCGGCAACCTTGGCCCTTTTATGACTCTGGACTTCAACTCCCAGAATTCCTCAGCCAGCCACGCTGAGGGGAAAGGGAGAGGTTTCCAAGCTGAGCCATGCTGGCTGAGGAATTCTGGGAGTTGAAGTTCATGAGTCATAAAAGAGCCAAGGTTGCCTATCCCTGGTTTATAAGGAAAAAAAAACCCCACATAATTGCAGCCATTTCTGCCATGGCCCCAGCATGCCACAGCTTCTAGGAACCATGAATTTGGTGTGATCAATTTAGTGACTTTCAGTTTAATTTAGAAAAATGTCTCCAGTGGTTTGAGACGTCCTCTTCCAAATTTTAATTAAAAAAATAACCATGTATTATTTTCACTGTAAATCTACTACCATGCAGTGGATGAAAACAAGAATCCCATTTGAAAATGCACAGATGGTTTAATTTTCCTCCATTATACAGGCCTGGTCCATAATCAC
>NW_015398272.1:0-1284 GCF_001527695.2 Protobothrops mucrosquamatus
GACACACTGGTACACCATAATGATAAGAGGTATTCTTTTGTTTCCATTTTAGAGTATATTCACCGGTGGTGGAGATGAAAATACGGTAAGTAGGTTTTGTTTATTTTCTTTCTTTCATATTCTTCTTTGAACTGAACAAGGAACCATTTATCTTTATTCCACCGTCTAAAACGCGGAGGTGTCTCACTTTTAGAAAGAACTATGTGTCTCCTCTATTTGGAGAATGCAGCCATTCATATGTCTGTTATCCAGAGATGGAACAGTTGGAGAAGTCATCTTGTTATCATGTGAGCATCAGACTGATAGCCTTCATTTCCTTTGTAGGAAAATTGCAATGGGATGTTGGAAAAAATTATGGTAAGCAGTTTGTTGTTTATCTTGTGCTCTTTCCTGGGATAATCTTAGTCCTTATTATTCAGTTTTCTAGAGGATAAAGATTCTTATTTTCACCAACAATCACCAAATACCAGTTCGTAGATTCTGCCATGAATTGCCTTTAATTAATTGCCATTAAATTAAACCTATATCCTTTCTGAATAAAGGAAGGGGCCTATGGGGAGGGGTTTTTTTCCTCTAGTGAAGTGTTTGTTAACCTCAGCAACCTTAAGATGTGTGGACTACAATGCCTGAATTCCCCAGCCAATAAAGGGAAGTTATTAAAGTCTCCACATCTTAAAGCATGCAGTCTGGGGAATTCTGGGAGTTGAAGTCCACACAGTTTAAAGTTGGTGAGGGTGAGAAATATACGTGGGAGTTTCTGTCCCTAATGGTTGTGACTTATCTAATATACCTGCCATCAGTTGCAATTTTGCTGGCAAGATGGATTTCATCCCCTCCTTTTCACGGGATTATTTTATTGAGTTCAGGTTTGCAAATCCAGGATGAGAGATTTGTTTCAAACAATCCAATCCAAAATGTTTCATGAAATCAAAGTCTTTAATCCCAAGAGGCATGTATGTCTATTAAAGGACCGATTCTTTTCTCTCTGAAGAAGGAAGGGATTAATCTTTATGATATATGAATTACAGAGATAGGATGGTAGTTGGGGGATATTATTGCTTTTTTTTTTAAGAGTATTTTGTAACGTTTACTATTGTAAAAGATCACAAATATCTGACTATGATTTTAATTGAAGGGGTGATGGTATATTATATACAATTGCAGGGGTGATGGAATATATTACATATAATTGATAAATTGAAGATATGGCACAGTTTCTTGTATGATGAAGAGATTGGGGAAGATGGATTGGTTATATTTAGATAGACTATATTAGCTTATATT
>NW_015398272.1:2088-7019 GCF_001527695.2 Protobothrops mucrosquamatus
AGCCATGTCTTGAGGGCGCGGCGGAAGGTTAGGAGATCCGGGATTGTCCGGATCTCGGGGGGTAGCTCGTTCCAGAGGGTGGGGGCACCCACAGAGAAGGCCCTCCCCCTGGGGGTCGCCAGCCGACATTGCTTGGCCGACGGCACCCTGAGGAGGCCCGCTCTGTGGGAGCGTACCGGTCTGTGGGAGGGAATCTGTGTCTAAAATGGTAGTGATGGCATGGATAGAAAGGTCATGGGAATCTTCTGTTAAATAGAATTTGCTGTGCTTGTTTCCTTTGTAGCATATTTTCAGTGTGCAGGATATCAAGGCATTAATGGTAAGTAGCTCTTCTTCATCTTCTGCCTTTTTTTTTTAGTACTACACTTCCTGCCTGCCATGAAGCATCCCTGTATGATAACAACACTGGCCCCAAACCCAAACCCAGTTATTTTGGTTGTATGTGTGGACACGGCCTTTTCAGAACTGTCCCCAAGGAACCCTTTTCCACTGTGAAAGACTGATCTGGACAATTTCTTTCTCTCCCTGTATTCTGATTGATTGATTGATTGATTTCTGCTCCTTTTTTGGTGTGACTCATCTGTGCGGTACAAATGCCATTTTGTTGGTCAGGGGATGCATTTTCTCTTTTCCTTTTCCAGGGTCAGTTTTACCAGCAAATGTTATGGAAGGGAGAAAGAGGGATTTTTCACACAATCCAAAAAATTAAAATGAAGCCTAAATCTCTCTCTGGGTTACTTAGTCCAGACTTTCAGTGTTGTATTTGTAGCCAAGATAAGAAAGTTCCATGAAATTTCTACAACTGCATTTCTGGTATTTGCATAATATATTAAATACTAAAGTGATCAGTTTAGGAAGTTGTGCCAATGTTATTCTTTTCTCCTCGGATCACATACAGGTAGTCCTTGATTTATGACTGCAATGGAGTCTGCTCGTCATGGGCATAAGTCGTGACAGTCATAAATCGGGTCACCCACATGAGTGGACCGGCTTTATGACTTTTTTTGCGATGGTTGCTGAGAAATGCCTCAGTCATTAGGACCGGTTTTGCCATAAACTGGAATAGGGTTTTCAGTAAAACTGTCGTAAATGCTGTTAGAGAAAATGGAAATCATATGTGATGGGAAGTCAGAGCAGAAGTAATTCATTTTGTTTTATTTGTAGGACTGTCTAGAAGGCGAATGCAACATGGCTGTTTCTGTGGTAAATACCTCTTTGCTTATCCTCTGTTCTTCCTTGTGAAATGTTCTCCTTGCATGGGATCAAAGACCCCTTTTGTGATTCTACTCCCACCCCCAGCAACCATCACCATTGTCCCCAGAGCATCGGGCCCAGATCAAGGCTAAAATCTTGGGCTAGTTTTGAATAAAGCAGCTGGAGGCACCTCTTTACCCCATAAAATACCCCCACCACCTGCACTATTGTAAAACTGGATGCCCTAACCTAAAGTGAGGAAAGGTCCATGGGATTATCCATTATTGCTGTGGTAGCTATTATTATTCCTAGTACTATTATATCTGCAAGGAAGCAACCAAACTCGGAGAGCACCAAGGGAGTATATTTACAACCCAGGATCATTAACCTAGAAGCTGTCTAGCAATCCACCATCCCAGTGAGCACTTCTCATAAATTAGGATATGGTGACCTGTAGGACACTCAACAAATTCATCCCAACTGCCCAGACACTCTGGGAGTCGGGTAGCCCATAAATGTAATGTATTATCTTCATCAAGGTTGTTCAGCTCTGGGTACGTAGAATGGGAAAGGACTCAATGTAGCTCCAGCTTGACTTTCTTGTCCTTCAAAAGGAGCAGTGAAGGCTTTGGATGGGCTTTTAAGATTCTGCTATTATAGCCGACAACAATAGAGCAGCTTTCCTGGAAGCCTTGCCAGGGCTTTCCTTGACCTTGGTTGCCTCAAAATGTTGATGTGGCTTTATTACATACAGTACCTTCTCTGATGATGTGAGACCTTTCACATCAATATCCTCCGTGGTCTTGAAGGGCTCACCAGTTTATTTTAATGGACTGCAATGGCCCAGGCAAGACCCACCCAGGTATTTATGTCGTGCACTGGCACAACGTAGTTATGTAGGAATCCATAAAAGAGGAATAATATTTTTTTCTCCTTCCTTGCAGGAGATCATGCAGAAGATGTTAAACGCTCTTAAGGGACTATCACATGGCGATAAGCTGATATATAACTTGATAGTAAGTAGATACACACTTAAATTCTCTCATTTCTTGTATGTCTTCTATGTTATCCTTCTTAGAGATAATCTGATCAGCCCTCTTGAGCCTCCCAAAGGATCTTCAGACATTTCAGGAAGAATTTCTAGCAGGAAACTATTAGCTCTTGGGAATATTTAAAGAAAGACATTGTTTTGATTATTGTCAGAAGTTGAAGAAGTCCGGCTTCTCAGGCCTTCCTTGTGGCTTAAGAGAAAGGCTTAAACGAGGATGTCAGGAAACTTTTAGAAGAGCTGACAATAACGTGTCTTTTAAGAAAAAACCTGCAAAAACGCTTTGCTCACAATAACCAGTCTCAGATTGCTGTTGATTCATGTGTCTTTTAGGCTTTATCACTCAATCTGTGATTAGAAAGCACAGGTCCTATCTGGAAAATGGATACATAGATGAAATTGATGTATGGTATTTAAGTTAAGAACTGATCCCCTTCATTTCCTTTGTAGAAGACACTCTTGAAACATGGTCTTCTGATTGAATTGGTGGTAAGTAGTTTTGACTTATAAAGAAATTCATTTTAATGGCATATGAAATGGCAGAGATAGCATGGTTGGAGAAGTCATAGATCTTCTCGTGTGAGAACAGAGTTGATACCCTTTGTTTCCATTGCAGAATGAACTGAGGGAGGAACATGCATTGGAAATAATTGTAAGTAGCTCTTTGACCAGTTGAAGTTGCTGGAACCTTGGGTGAAAGTGACCATGTCATAATGGAATGTAATATAACACAAACACTAGCAACAGAAAACAATCCAACCAGGGTCTTGAACTTCAAAAGAGCTGAGAGAACCTAGGAAAGATCCCATGGATGAAAATCCTAAAGGGGAAAACAACCCAAGAAGCTTGGGAAACTCTGAAAAATGCGATCATAAAAGCCCAGACCAGCACAATACCACTGAAAAAGAAAAACAAGAAATTCAAGAAGAAACCAGCATGGCTGCACAAAGATCTCTCTGACAAACTGAAAGACAAAAAGGACAAATACAAAAAATGGAAAGAGGGGCACATAAAGGAAGCCTCTGAACACTGTTAATTCAAATGGTTTTTTTTACATTAAGCACTCTCTATTGTGATAAGAAATGTGTGTTTCCTAACTGGAGGAAGCAGCAATTCATGTGAATGTTATCCAAGATGGTAGTGATGGTATGGGTGTCTTTGAGTCAGAATAGAACTTGTTATGTTTGTTTCTTTTGTAGAATGCTTTGAATGGAAAAGAAATCGAAAAATTAATGGTAAGTACCCCTTTCTTCATCTTCTGCCATTTTGTGGAGTGATATTCTTCTTGCATGTGATGAAGCCTCCCTTTCGTGATTCTTCCCCTGCCAGAAAGGAATTCACTGAATTCTCTGGGCAGATTTTGGTTGAAAGAAAGTGGAAGAATATTGAAAAGATACTGAAACAAAGTATGGTGTGTGCCTTTTTGGCCCTACCAGAATCTGTTCTGATAAGAAATGCATCAGTCTCATCTGTCAAACGAAGTGATTCACATAAAGGATATCAAAGATTATAGTGATGGCATAGTTGGAGAAATCATGTGTGATATCTTTTCAAAATAGAAATAATACCTGTTGTTTCCCTTACAGAATATAGGTAAAGGTGAAGTTAACATTTTTGAGTTAATAGTAAGTATTTTTTTTTTTCATATTCTGTGCTTTCTTGGAATAATATTCTTCTTGCATATCATAAAACATCCCTCTTACCAGTTTCATTTGAAGCAGTTTTAAATACCTATTATACCCCCTAAAACAGAGGTAGGCAACCATGGCTCTTTTATGACTCGTGGACTTCAACTCCCATAATTCCTGAGCCAGCATGGCTTGCTCAGGAATTCTGGGAGTTGAAGTCCACAAGTCATAAAAGAGCCAAGGTTGCTTACCCCTGCCCTAAAACAACACCGACTCCCAAACTGGTGTGATGGTCCCCCCGGCTGCTGAGTAGGGAAAATATAAGGGAGAAACTTATATTTTGGAACTGTCCCCAAGGGAGACTTTTGGGATGAGGTGAGTTTCTCCCCAACTTATGGTTTTTCTCTCTGCAAAAGGATAAATTGTTGGCTCAAATGGCCTTTCTGTCAGATGCAATTTTGCTAGTAAGATGTCTTTTCTCATTTTCTCCCCCCCCCAGGATTAATTTTATCAGAGTTTGTTTTGCAAAGCCAGCTTGACTTTGGTCCCCTTGAAAAAGACTAATGACGTTTTGGATAGGCTCCCAAGATTTTGCTATTTTTCCTGCAATCCCGACCATTTCCTTGACTTTGCCTGCCCTTGTAGGGGTGATGTGACTTTAACATACCGATCTGATATTGTGAGTTCATTCACATCAATAATCCTCCGTAACCCTTAAGGACTCACCAGTTTATTTTAGTGGGCTGCAATGGCCCAGGCAAGTCCACCCATATCATGCACTGGCACAAATTATGAAGAAATCTGTAATGCTTTTTCTTTTTCCTTATAGTCAATTGGACAAAAGATAACACCTATTATCACAAAAGCTAATGGTGGCAAAGGACTGTCTAAACTGATAGTAAGTAGATACACACTTAACGTGTCTCATTTCTTCTATGTTTTCAATGTTATCCTTCTGAGATATGACCACAGTAGCCCTCTGGAGACTCCCTCCCCCCTGTCACACCATAATTATAAAGATATCCCTTTGTTTCCATTTTAGAGTATGTTCAGCGATGATG
>NW_015398273.1:0-1954 GCF_001527695.2 Protobothrops mucrosquamatus
CTTGGTGGTTTCCTTGCAGACATTTCATTACCCAACTAGGTAACATCATCAGTGCTAATGATGTTACTTAGCTGGGTATTGAAACATCTGAATGGAAACAACCAAGCTCAGAGAGCACCAAGGACTCCACCCGAAGGATTTTTTCCCTTTCTCTTGAGAAACTGTATGGTCTACATTATACAAGAATTTCCCCCCCCCCATTTCCTCCCCAACCTCCTTTATCTCTTCAATTTTATCCACTCGCAAAAACATAAGAGTACACCTTACTTTCTGCAAAGTGAGTGACTACGTTTTAGCACATGAAAATGCACAGACATAACTGCTGGCAAAAGATAAGAGGGCCGGAGAAGTTTATTGTGGTTTGAAAGAGTTAGTGCAGGACCTGAAATATTGCTTGGCTTCCCCTTGAAGTCAGTCAAAGAACAAGCTGTTGGATTTATGGGCTGCACTCCTGTGGAGTGGTGGAGTTACCGTAAAGCAATAATTATGAACGTAGCTGTGCAGTTTTACAAAGCAACTTGCAGAATTAAATTCAGGCAGCTTCGGAGTGGAGAGAAGCAATTTTGAGAAACCCACCCATTCAAAGCCAAAGACAGATAATTTGAAATAGGCCAGCTTGGTTGCTGATTAGTTGGTCATTATAGAAATGGCTAGTACAGTTAGTCCTTGACTTATGGCTACAATCCAAATTTCCACTGCTAAGCAAGACAGCTGCAAAGTGAGTTATGTCCCGTTTTATGACATGTCTTGGCCACAGCTGTTAAGCGAATCACTGCAGTTGTTAAGTTAGCAACGCAGTTGTGACGGGAATCCGGCTTCTCCATTGACTTTGCTTGTTGGAAGTTTGCAAAAAGGGATCACATGATCCCGGGACAAGGCGGCTAGTCACAGATACTAGTCAGTTGCCCAATGTCTGAATTTTGATCATGTGATCCTGGGGAGGCTGCAATGGCCATTAAGTGTGAAAAACAGCCACGAGTAACCTTTCAGTACTGTTGTAACTTTGAACAGTCACTAAACGAATGGGTTTATGGGGGTGACAAGAGGAACCAATCTTGCAGAGGCTCTTGTGCACATTGGCTAAGATGGATGATGTCTTAATTAGACAATTAGTTTTCTATAAGATGCTTGTAATTGGATCATCGTCTTGTTTCTTATAAATTGCAGGATTTAGAAGGTGGTGAAGCATCTTCTGATAATAGCAGTGGTGGGATTCAGCCTGTTCGCACCACTTCGGCACAACCGGTAGCTAATTTTTTGTTGCCCAGGCCCAGAATGGACTTCCGGAAGCGGCATCCATACAGAGAACCGGTTGTTCACCTATTTGAATCCCACCACTGGATAATAGCAATTGCACTTAGACTTATATACAACTCCATGGCATTTTACAGCCCTCGCTAAGCGGTTTACAGAGTCAGCATTGTGCCTCTAATAATATGGGCCCTCATTTTACCGACCTTGGAAGGATGGAAGGTTGAGTCAACCATGAGCTGGTCAGGATTGAGCACCTGGCTGTCGGCAGTGAGTTAGCCTGCAATACTGCATTCTAACCACTGTACCACCACAGCTCATCTGGTTTTCATTACAACTGCAGCGTTCCCCTTATTTGGAAGGGCCAAATGGAAGCTTTAAACCTTTGCCCATGCTTAACATACCCTTTTTACCCCTTGGAACTCCTGATGCACAATGCACACAACCTCATAACACAGATCCCGGCACTCTGCCCATATTTGGAGGGCAATCATCTTTATGCCACACAAAGCACCTGAGAGTAGGACAAAGTGTAGATATGGTGAAACACTGCAGCTGAGAAACCATTGCAACCAAAGAAGCAAAATGAACAACAGCAAAAAGAGAGCAAAATGTGTGTGTGTGTGTGTGTGTGTGTGTGTGTGAGAGAGAGAGAGAGAGAGAGAGAGAGAGAGAGAGAGAGAGAGAGAGAGAGAGAGAGAGA
>NW_015398273.1:5539-7019 GCF_001527695.2 Protobothrops mucrosquamatus
AAACATTACTTGACAGCAAATGCAGCGTTTTCAAATCACGCCCCTGTGCTATCAAAGCCACACTCTGTGTTTGTGCTTTTAACGCACCCGCGTAAATACATTTTGCAGTGTTGTAATACTGTGGAATGTGTCTGTTTTTAACACCACCCAATTTACACACACACACACACACACACACACACACACACACACACACACAGACGCAAAGAAGGAGACTACAAATGAGAATTTCAAATGCTTATGGTGCACTGGGACAGAAAATCTAAGTAAGTTTTTAAAAAAAAAGGTATTGAGAAAATAAACAGAAAAAAACCGTTGAAAAATTGACAGGTAAGCACATCTTGTTCAGAAGCAAGATCTGTGCTTTGCATGCCAAAAGCCAGTTCCCAAGACTTCCAGGCAAAGCAACCTGAGATTCATGGTTTGGCTCAACTTCTGCCAACTAGTGCAGATAATCAAAAGATTATCTGGAACAATGGAGCAACGAAGCTTTATAGGCTGGGATGATGTTTTTATCCCATTCACTTTCTTTAATTAGTAGCAGAAGGCAAAATACCAATACATATTTAACCCAAAGCATGTAGCTTTATTATCCATATGCTTAGGAAAAAGTCTCATTGGCAATTCACTGAGAACATATGTTGCCATGGCATAAAAAATTAAAAGCAAAGATTTGTTGTATTCTCGCCTGTATATTTTGGTCCCCGTTTGCCTCCCTCAGTTAAAGAACCCCCTTTTTTTTTGCAAGCTAAAAAAAAAAGCAGAAGCTGTGAACGCCAACTGAAACCACATTAGACGCTGCCTAAAAACTGGTGCATCAGCAATACGTATGGGGCAATATCTCAAGATGGACACGTTGTAGCTGGCCTGGATTTGCTCAGTGTCACTGCAAATACATCAGGGCAATCCAAGCCCAAAGCTGTTATCTGTATCAGAATAATTACCAATGCTTCAAAGAGGGAACGGCATCTGTCAACTCAGCATATTCATTCTATGCTCAATAAATGGTAAATACCACTAAAGAAATCAGACCTGGGCGTCTTTAATTCACGGGTATCTAAAAGCAAAAGGTGTGTTTATTCCCCTCCCTCTCTCCTTCCTTCCCTCCCTTTTCTTTCTCTTTTCTTTCTCTCCTCCCTCCCTTCCTTCCTATCACCCTTGCGAGGTAATCCAGACAAGAAACATAACCAGAAGTTCTAGCTCTAATGTCATTGTAAAGTTACATTAACAGAATCTTGCAAGTCTGAAAGTACATATTTCCTTTGCCTCTTCTCTGCTGTTGCCTAATCTGTGGCTCTTACTTCTGTCTCCCAAGATCCTTCCTTCCTTCCTTCCTTCCTTCCTTCCTTCCTTCCTTCCTTCCTTCCTTCCTTCCTTCCTTCCTTCCTTCCTAATCTGTGACTCTTACTTCTGTCTCCCAAGATCCATCCATCCTTCCTTCCTTCCTTCCTTCCTTCCTTCCTTCCTTCCTTCCTTCCTT
>NW_015398274.1:0-2520 GCF_001527695.2 Protobothrops mucrosquamatus
ATAGATAGATAGATAGATAGATAGATAGATAGATAGATAGATAGATAGATAGATAGATAAGAGAGAGAGAGATAGGTAGATAATAGATAAATGGTTGAAACAAGTTTTATATTCTATATATACATAGATTTTATATCCTATGTTTGGACTTTTCCCATTTTTGTTTTGACTGAAATATAATGTGACTGTGCCATTAGATAATAGATAGATAGATAGATAGATAGATAGATAGATAGATAGATAGATAGATAGATAGATAGATAGATAGATAGAAAGAAAATAGACAGACAGACAGACAGATAGATAGATAGATAGATAGATAGATAGATAGATAGATAGATAGATAGATAGATAGATAGATAGATAGATAGATAGATAGATAGATAGATAGATAGATAGATAGATAGATAAGAGAGAGAGAGAGAGAGATGATAGATAAATGGTTGAAACAAGTTGGTTAGATCCTGGAAGTAGATCATCTTTGCAGGATTCCAGTCTTTTGAAGCAAGACGTCAGCTCAAAACCCCTTTCATTCCCTCTGCAACAAAAGACGGGCACTGTTTCCGAACCTTTTAGCAAATTACTTCAGGTTCCTAGTCAAAGGACCTCATCACATTGTTTGGAACATCCATGCAAAATATTTATCCATCTCCTGCTGATTTGCATGGCCGTATTTATTTAGCCACAGGCAGCCTCCCTCCTCATTACCCCCACCTGTCCTCCCCTTGTCCTTTTCTCATTGAAACGCAGACCACATTAGATCCTGGAAAATAGATCCAGGCACCTTTGCGCTCCCCAAGAGAAGAAGTGGTATCATGCACGCCGGATAATGGGCAGTTTGAATTCTGGGCTGAATAAATTACAGCGCCAAGGATAATGGCTTTCCAGCCACTCGTGTCTCCACTTGAGAGGCCTTCTTTGAAAACCAGCCAGCGGAAGAGCGGTGTTGTAACCGAGCCTTGCCAAATCAAGGGACCTATAATTGCTTCATTTAGACCGGACATTCCAGGTGGGTGGAATTTGCTTAAGAGAGAGAGAGCAAAACAGGAGAGACGGTCAGGAGAGCATAGAAGAAGGAAGAATCCTAGGGCTGGAAGGAACATAGGACGTAGAATAATAGAGTTGGAAGGGACCTTAGAGGTCTTCTAGTCCAACTCCCTGCTCAAGCAGAAGACCCTGGACCATTTCAGATGTGGCTGTCCAGTCTCTTTGTAAAAGCCTCCAGTGATGGAGCACCCACAACTTCTGAAGGCAAGCTATTCCATTGGTTGATTGCTCTCACCATTAGGAATTTTCTCTTTAGTTCTAGGTTGCTTCTCCCCTACGCTAGTTTCCATCCATTGTTTCTTGTCTCGCCTTTTGGTGCTTTGGAAAATAGTTTAACCTCCTCGTCTTTGCAGGAGCCCTTCAAATATTGGAAGACTGCTGTCATGTCTCCCCTAGTCCATCACCAATAATAGACCACTTGGAGGTCTTCTAGTAGTCCAAACCCCTGCCCAAGGCAGGAGATCTTATAGCATCCTGGACAAATGATGGTCCACTCTTTTCTTCAAAACCTCCAGCATCAACAACTCCAGGAGACAAGCTGTTCCATTAATTAATTGTTCTCGCTGTCAGGAAATTTCTCCTTAGTTCTACGTTGTTTCTCTCCTTGATTAGTTCCCATCCGTTGCTTCTTGTCTTGCCCTCTGGTGCTATGGAGAATAGCTTGACTCCCTCTTCTTTGTGGCAGCCCCTGAGATATTGGAAGACTGCTATCATGTCCCCCCTCGTCCTTCTCTTCATTAGACTAGACATACCTAGATCCTGCAACTGGTCATCGTATGTTTTAGCCACCAGTCTCCTAATCTTTGTTGCTCTTCTCTGCACTCTTTCTAGAGTCTCAACCTCTTTTTTGTGTCATGGTGACCAAAGCTGGATGCAGCACTCCAACCAAGTGTGGCCTTACCAAAGCAGTATAAAGTGGTACCCCCACTTCTCGTAATCTCCTGCATCTCTCCCAAAATTTATTTATTTATTTATTTATTCATTCATTCATTCATTCATTCATTCATTCATTCATTCATTCATTCATTCATTCAACTATTTTCAAACATGAATTTGAAAACCTCTTCACACATCCCACTGATGAGAATTGTTGTGTCGATGTTTTCTAACCTGCAGCTTTTTACATCAGGGCCTCTGTTTGCAACAGATGGGCTTTGATCACTCCACTCTGCTCACCCCCAGCCCTCAACTAAACCTAAAGAATCTCTCTCCCCCCCCCCATCTGTGGGTTCCACCAGCTTCTGTACAGCAAAGATCCAATTAACTTCAGAACGAGGCGGTCTCTTCAAAATGATTAGCTTCATCTTAGATTCTTGAAAGGTTGCAGCTTAACCTTCCACACATGTTCCACACCTTGCCTTATGCAAAGGGTAGTGACTGGGTCAAGATGAACATCATAATCAAGTCACAATCAGCTCTGGAAGACCGGACAGCATTTTTGCTAGTTCAGAAACAGGCAGATTCTTGAATTAA
>NW_015398274.1:5457-7018 GCF_001527695.2 Protobothrops mucrosquamatus
CTCTCTGGGTCAGCCCCCTTTTCCTTTCCACGGCTTCCCTTCTCACCCCGTGGCTCTCGATGGGCTGCTGGAAATACACCGGCGAGATGCTGTTTGTTCGCGGCTTGGTTGAGGTCATCCCACAGATGTCCCCCGAGCAATTGAGTTCCCGCCACGGCCCTGTCCTTGTGCCAGAGGGGCTGCTTGAAACTGTCAGCGGGAAAAACACGAGACTGATGCTTCCTTTCAGCTTTCGCCAGGGAGGCTTAGCCGAAACCGTTTACTCTTTTGAAAGATTGGGGATCCGGGGGTTGGCGGGACAGAGGGAGTTTCAGGAAGGCAGAAGAAGTTTATCTCTTTTGAAAGGTTTATTTTGCAGCTGGCGGGGCAGAGTCGTTGTTTGCTCTTCGGTGATGTCATTGGAAAGTCAAACCTCATTGGCTGCATAACGGTGATGCCATCCCCTTCATCTTTCGATCCCTGCTTGCATAGGGTTCATTTACATCAGAGGTTCCCCAACCTTTTGGGCATGGCTAGTCTAGTGAAGGACCAGGGGAGTCATGATAGCAGTGTCCCAATAGTTGAGGGCCTGACACAGAGAGGAAGGGATCAACCTATTTTCCAAAGCACCTGAAGGCCAGACAAAGAATGTCAGATGGAAGCTGGTCAAGGAGAGATTCAACCTAGAAATAAGGAGAAATTTTCGGATAGTGAGAACAATCAACCAATGGAAGAGTTTGCCTTCAGATGTTGTGGGAGCTTCATCACTGGTGGCTTTCAAGAAGAGACTGGACTGCCATCTGTCAGAAATGGTGTAGGGTCTCCTCCTTGAGCAGGGGGTTGGACTAGATGGCCTTCAACAGGGGTGTCAAACTCAATTTCATTGAGGGCCACATCAGCATTGCGGTTGCCCTTAGGGGGCCAGGTGGGTGTGGCCAGAGTGGGTGCAGCCTACTGGGTGGCCGTGGATGGAGTGGGTATGGTCTACTGGGTGGGTATGGCCAGCTCTATATTGTTCGCCCCACTGCCTGCCGAAACCCCTCCCCCGGAGCCCATCAAGCCGGATATGTGAAGTAGGCGAGGGCCATTTGCTGGCCACTTCCAGGCGATGGTGCATTTCTTCATTCCTCACAAAGGTGACACCTCCCCAGCATGCACCCAGGGGTTGGGGCCGACACAGCAGGGGCTGGTTCCTCGCTGTTTCCAGACAGCCTTGTGGAGCTAAGACTGAATGCGTTTCAGCATAGATGGCCACCACAAAATTGTACATTGGCTCCTGGCTGGCCTGGGCCAGGGCCAAGGCAGAGGGGGCCGTTCCCTCACTGTTTCCAGAATGCTTCGTGGGCCACATGAAACCACTTCACGGGCTGCATCCGGCCTCCGGGCCTTGTGTTTGACATGTCTGACCTACAAGGTCCCTTCCAACTCTGTTATTCTGATCCTAAGCAAACTTCTCAGAGTTTAGCCATGGTGGGTCAGTTTTCTCCATCCTGGTTCTACCAAGAAATGGTAGGAGAGTAATTCTCAGAATTCCAACCTAAGACCCCTTCCTCTGGGAGGGCTGGGGAATTCTGGGATTTGT
>NW_015398275.1:0-3298 GCF_001527695.2 Protobothrops mucrosquamatus
CATCTAGTCCAACCCCCTGCTCAGGCAGGAAACCCTATACCATTTCGGACAAATGGCTGTCCAGTCTCTTCTTAAAAACTTCCAGTGTTGGAGCATTCACCGCTTCTGGAGGCAGGTTGTTCCATTGGTTAATTGTTCTAACTGTCAGGAAGTTTCTCCTTAGTTCTAGGTTGCTTCTCTCCTTGATCAGTTTCCATCCAGAGGCAAACAGATTTAAGAGAGTATAGTTGGACCTTAAAATACTGAACACATGGCACTTTTGCTGAAATGGCTCCATATTTTTTTTTTTTAAAAAATAGTAATAAAGTTCTTTTGACTTTTTTTTTTTTTAAAAAATGCCTTTTCCGGTATGATCAGCTGAGGGACGGTTGTGCGATTCACTGAAAAGTGCAAATTCCACACCCCTCCCAGCTGGCTGGTTGACGAGGCCTGCTTTTAATTTGAATTATTTATGCTTGCAGATGGCTGCCCTTTGGTGCCAATGATTCTCCCAGAGAGCCTTTTTCCTTTTTAAAAAATATATATATATAACTTTATTGATTTAAGCAAATTGAAAGATAAGCAAGAGGGGGAAAAAAAGAGTCCAAAAAAAGAGAAACTGGAAAGAACAACCGACAAGGAACACCTTACTTTCCTTGGCACAGAGGTCAGTAAAAAAATAATAATAATAAAAATTATCTCTGCGTTATTTCTTGAAGCTCCAAAGATTTTAACCTTCAAACCTCCCCATTCACCCTTTATTTCTTTTTTTAGCTTCTTGCAAAAGGTAGAAAAGTGGTTTCAAGTAGAAACACAATTAAGTCAGCCTTTCTCGAGAACTTCAAAAAAGAAAAAGAAAAAATTCTCTTTAAGCTTCTGAGCAGGATCTTTCCTAATCGTGGTAAAAAAATGATTCTAGTCCTCATGGTTCTCAAGAACGCACTCCCTGACGTAAGAAAGCAAAAATGCTTTTTTTTTTCAAGCTGAAGCCACGGTTTCATCTAGGTTTACATGTCTGATGGCCCTGCTAAAGGGTTTCAGGCAGGAGTCTAGCTAAGCCGAGCCTAAAGGCAATTATAGTAATAATAATAATAATAAAGTTGGAAGGGATCTTGGAGGTCATCTAGTCCAACCCCCTGCTCAGGCAGGAAACCCAATATCATTTCAGACAAATGGCTGTCCACTCTTTTCTTAAAAACGTCCAGTGTTGGAGCATTCACAGCTTCTGGAGGCAAGGAGTTCCACTGATTAGTTGTCCACACTGTCAGGAAAGGTGGTTAAGCGTGAATATTGCAGGAATGCTATTACAGGTAGTTCCTGATGTACGACCTCCGTTATTAAATGAATCAATTCAACTGTTAAATCAGTGACAGGGTTGTTAAATGAAGCTGATTTCCCAATTGTCTTTGCTTGTCGGACGGTCGCAAAAAGGGGATCACAGGACCGTCGGAACACTGGAACCGTCATAACTAGGAATCAATTGCCAGGTTTCTGAATTTTGATGCCGCAACGGTCATTAAGTGTGAAAAGCGGTCATAAGCCACATTTTCAGTGCCGTTGTAACTTCAAACGGTCGTTAAGCTATTCTCCAAAGCGCCTGAAGGCAGGACAAGAAGCAACAGATGGAAACTAATCAAGGAGAGAAGCAACCTGGAACTAAGGAGAAACTTCCTGACAGTTAGAACAATTAACCAGTGGAACAACCTGCCTCCAGAAGCGGTGAATGCTCCAACACTGGAGGTTTTTAAGAAGAGACTGGACAGCCATTTGCCCGAAATGGTGTAGGGTTCCTCCCTGAGCAGGGGGTTGGACTAGATGACCTCCAAGGTCCCTTCCAACTTTATTATTATTATTATTATTATTATTATTATTATTATTATTGATCATCGCACAGTCAGCCAGATGTTCAGACTGGATTTGGCATTTTTGTCTACTTATCGAGTCCTTACCAAGGACCTGGGATAGGCAGATATGAATGTTTGATGGTATCACAGATCTCGTCGCATGATGGAAGCAGTTCCTAGTAAGGCCGCCTTTTGCAATTGACTAATAGCGAATTTGTCAATGCCGATGATGGTGTTCAAGTGGTGCTCAGTTGTTTTGGGATTGCACCCAAGGCGCCTATTACTATTGGTACCACCCTTGCTTGCCTTTGCCACAGTCTTTCTATTTCTATTTGTAGGTCTTTGTATTTTGTTATCTTCTCCAGTTCTTTCTCGTCTATTCTGCTGTCTCCAGGCTCTGCCACGTCCACTATCCAGACTTTTTTGTCTTTCTTATCGACAATTGTTAAGTCCGGAGTGTTGTTGTTGTTGTTGTTGTTGTTGTTGTTGTTATTGTTATTATTATTATTAGAGGGGCTGCCCCAAAGAAGAGGGAGTCAAGCTATTCTCCAAAGTGCCTGAAGGCAGGACAAGAAGCAAACTAACCAAGGAGAGAAGCAATCTAGAACTAAGGAGAAACTTCCTGACAGTGAGAACAATTAACCAGTGGAACAACCTGCCTCCAGAAGCGGTGAATGCTCCAACACTGGAAGTTTTTAAGAAGAGACTGGACAGCCATTTGTCTGAAATGGTATAGGGTTTCCTGCCTGAGCAGGGGGTTGGACTAAATGACTTCCAAGGTCTCTTCCAACATCATCATCATCATCATCATCATCATCATCATCATTATTTACCTCTACCATTTCAGACAAAAGGGCTGTCGGGTCATTTGGCCCATGCTTGCAAAAAACGAACAATCTCCTTGGCTGGCTGTTGCATTTCCGCCCCCCCACCCCACCCCCAAAAAAGAACTTGGGTACCCCCCCTCTGAACTGGGCTCGGGAGGGGGGGGGAGTCTCCGCGATCCCTGCAGCTCTCCCCACCAGCTGTTCCCAACGCGGGCGACCCTCCCCTCCCCAGCTGTTGCCTGCTGAGCCTCCCCTCCCCTCTCCGGAGCGAAGCAGCGCGCCTGCGCGGACCCCTCCCCATTTCGGGTGGGGGGGAGAGGAGTCCCCCCCTCTCCAGCCCTGGGAACCTCCCGTCCAGGAGGGATTCCCTCCCCTCCCTCTTGGTGGGGGGGCGGGGCATGCAGGGGCGGGGCCTCGGGAGGCTCCACCCCCTCCCCTCCCCTCCCTGGGACCAGCCTGGCATTGCAGCGGCAGCCCGGGCGGGCAGAGAGCCGGGCAGGGCGCAGCGATGGTGGGGCGGCTGAGTCTCCCGGACGCGCCGGAGCTGCCCGACTCGAAGCGGCCGCTGGACAGTCCCGACTCCGGCCTGCCGCCCAGCCCCAGCCCCAGCCCGGCCAGCTGGCTTGCTCAGGGGCTGCCCGAGCCGGA
>NW_015398275.1:8563-10610 GCF_001527695.2 Protobothrops mucrosquamatus
CTTCTTCTTCTTCTTCTTCTTCTTCTTCTTCTTCTTCTTCTTCTTCTTCTTCTTCTTCTTCTTCTTCTTCTTCTTCTTCTTCTTCTTCTTCTTCTTCTTCTTCTTCTTCTTCTTCTTCTTCTTCCTCCTCCTCCTCCTCCTCCTCCTCCACCCCCTTCTAGCCCTGATGATGTTACCTAGCTGGGTCATGAAATGTCTGCAAGGAAACCACCCAGCTCAGAGAGCACTAAGGACCCCACAGTCGTCGTCGTCGTCCTCCTCCTCCTCCTCCTCCTCCTCTCCACAAACCCCAATCACTTCTAGCACTGATGATGTTCCCTAGTTGGGTTGTGAAACATCTGCAAGAAAACCACCAAGCTCAGAGAGCACCAAGGACCCCCACAGTCATCGTTCTCCTCCTCCACCACCACCTCCTCCTCTTCCTCCTCCTCCTCCCCACAAACCTCTATCCTTCACGATGTTCCCTACTTGGGCCATGAAACATCTGCAAGAAAACCACCCAGCTCAGAGAGCACCAGGGACCCCACAGTTTGCACCTAGCCTTGTGCCATGGATCCGCGTCTCCTTCCAGCAGGATTGCAAAGCCAAATGGCACATCAACCGAATTTTTAATCCCCTCTTCGGTGCCCCCTTTCAGCCCCCCCCTCCACCCTGTGGCATCAGTTTCTACTGAAGCGGCAGTTTTTTTCCTAACCGGAGAAACAGGAACGGTCTGGCATGGGTGGGACATGGATTCCTTTGGCCCCTGTTTAGGCAGAAACTAAAATGGTTTCTCCGCAGCTTGACGTCTGGATTAAATTAAGGGCAGGGAGTGGTTAGCAACTGGTTCCAGCCTTCCCCGTTCCAAGACAGTAGCTGTTTCGGTTCCCTGTCTGAGGAAGCCAACATTGTAGGCTTGCCGAGTTCATAATTCACTCGGGCCTCCCTAGGCAAATGTTTACCTCAGTGTTTCTCCAGCTTGGCGGCTTTCAGAGAGGCGGACTTCAACTCCCAGAATTCCCCGGCCAGTAGGGAGGCCTCGACTTACAAACACAATTCGGACTGTTGCTAAGCAAGCTGGGGAGGGGGGGGGTTTAAGTCAGTCCTGCCCAATTTTACTAGCCTTTTGAACACAACGGTGAAGGGACTCGCTGCCGTTCTTAAGTGCGTCGCACGGTCACTAAATGAATCCTGCTTTCCCCTGTTGACTTTGCTAGGAGGGAAGGTCAGAAATGGGGAGCGCACGCCCGCGAGCAGCCGCAATTGTCTTAAATGCATGCTGGATGCCAGCCAGGCACCTTACTTTTGACCATGTGACCCTTAAGGATGCTGCTATCATGGTCGTAATTATGAGGACTGCTTGTGAGTCACGTTTTTCTATGCCGTGCTAACTTCAAACGCTTGGCAAATGAATGGTTGTAAGTTGAGGACGACTTATAAAATACACTAAACAGGGAATTCTGGGAGTTGAAGTCCACCCATCTTAAAGCATGGCTGGCTGGAGGATTCTGGGACTGGAAATCCACCCCTCTTAAAGCATGCTGACTGGGGGATTCTGGGAGTTGAAGTCCTCCTCTCTTAAAGCATGGCTGGCTGGGGAATTCTGGGAGTGGAAGCCCACTCCTCTTAAAGTATGCTGGCTGGGGAATTCTGGGAGTGGAAGCCCACTCCTCTTAAAGCATGCTGGCTGGGGAATTCTGGGAGTGGAAGTCCTCCCCCCTTAAATTATGCTGGCTGGGGGATTCTGGGAGTGGAAGCTCACCTATCTTAAAGAATAGCTATCTGGGGAATTCTGGGAGTGGAAGTCCACCTGTCTTAAATAATGCTGGCTGGGGAATTCTGGGAGTGGAAACCCACCTATCTCAACGTGGCCAAGGCTGAGAAACGCTGATTAAGCTGCTGCAAGCAACAAGGGGCGAATATGGGGCCAGCCCCACAGGAAATCTACAAAGCTGCACATCAAAAGCAAGACAGCATCTCCGGCTGGGGTTTCCTCCCAGGAATGTGCATTATGCCTGCTGGGAAACACAAACTGCCAGAGATGTTGCAAAGCGATTTAATTTCTTGT
>NW_015398275.1:13854-15581 GCF_001527695.2 Protobothrops mucrosquamatus
CCAGAAGTCTCCAACCTTTTTGGTTTGGCGGCCCAGAAAGTGAGGCAGGCACTGCTACGTGTGTGTGTGCAAAAATGAACCCCACAGGCACGCGCCCAAATGGCTTGCGTACGAGTGCATGAACACATGCAAATGGCCGCATGCGCACATGCAAACGGGCCTGCGCGGGCGTGAGTGCTGCAAATGGGACGGTGCTAGCACTGGCAGGACACTTGGACCGGCACTAATGCTGATGGGATGCTCGGGGTGGCGCTTAATGCTGGCAGGACACTCGGGGGCGGGGCGGTGCTAGCACCAGCGGGATGCTCAGGGCAGCGCTAGCGCGAGTGTGGGTAGGCGAGTCCACGCGCATGTGTATGCGTGCACTGGCCATCCCTTCATACGCTCCAGTGGCCAAGTTGCCGCGGCCCGGTAGCGTGCTGCAGCCCACAGATTGGGGACTGCTCTAAAGTTCACTTGTTTTCCTCCCAAGAAATTTTGGAAATTTCTAATTTTTCCTTCCAAGAAAAGGATGTTCATCTGTATTATTTTTTCCTTGCCCAGGTACACCTCTTCAGTTAAGTATGACTCCGAAAAACACTTCATCAATGATATTTACATGCCGGTCCGGCTAGGCGTGTCGTCTTGCAGCCAAACCATCATTTGTGTTCCCGACAGCACGTGGCGCAGTTACAAAGCCGAGGTGCAATTCCACCTTTGCAACCGGCCCGGGAATTTCAGAAGCACCACCATTGTGTACCCCAAGCACACCAAGACTGTGTATACCACCACCCTGGATTACAACTGCAAAAAATTCAACCGGAAATTCTTGTCTAGCGTTGAGTTGGAATCGTCTGGAAATGAGAACCACCCAGAAAGCTGTTGACTTTCCATTCTCTCTGGCTGCAACTCAAGTCGCTTTTTCTGTACCGCCCTCTTTTTTATGCTCAGGAGTGACCTGTTGGACATCCGCACCACGATGGGTTCAACAGACCGCAGGAACGAGGGAGGGACAGCATCAATCAATGGTTGCTTTGCTGCCTGCTATAGCTAGTCCTCAACTTACAAGTGTTCATTTAGCGACCATTGAAAGATGCAAAAAGTGACTTATGACCGTTTTTCACACGATCTTTGCAGCCTCCCCTTGGTCACGTGATCAACATTCGGACGCTTGGCAATTGGTTCATATTTATGACGGTGGCGGCGTCCCGGGGGACATGCGATCTCCGTTTGCGACCTCCAAGTTGATGGGGGAAACCAGATTCATTTAACAACCATGTCACTAATTTAACAACTAGAGTGATTCGCTTAACAAAAGTCATAAAATGGGGCAAAACTCACTGGGCAAATGTTTCATTTAGCAACCTAAATGTTGGACTCAGTTTGTGGTTGTAAGTTGAGGACTACCTGTATTCGTTGCAGGCTGTGGAGTTTAAAAAATAATAATAATTAAAACTCTAATCTCTGATTGCTCCAAAAATGAATTTTTTAAAAAAAAAATCGAATTTCCCTCTGTCCATGTTCTTCCTTCTCATCTTTGTTGAGATCAATGGGGGAAAAAAATCCGAATGATTGATTGATTGATTGAGAGAGAGAGAGAGAGAGAGAGAGAGCGAGCAGATGAGAGAGGAGAGAGAGAGCAGAGGAGAGAGAGAGAGGAGAGAGAGCAGAGGAGAGAGAGAGAGCAGATGAGAGAGGAGAGAGAGAGGAGAGAGAAAGCAGATGAGAGAGAGGAGAGAGAGAGCAGA
>NW_015398276.1:0-2077 GCF_001527695.2 Protobothrops mucrosquamatus
GGTTTATTAATTGCCTTAATTGAGGTTAATTGGCGCAGCACCAGGAAGGAGAGCGAGAACAAGGTCCTTTTTAAAGGCAAAGGACTGAGGCTGGGCACCGGGAGGTGGGAGACCTGCAGAATCGGAATACAGGTCTGGAAACGGCCGAGGGAAGAAGCAGAGGGGATTGGTCTGGCCCCCACGGATGCAGCACCCCCCCCCAGCACTCCCTCCACTCACCCTCCATAGGCCCCAAAGGTAAAGCTCCGCTTGCGGGACCCCATCCCGGCTCCTGGGAGTGCTCGGTGGGGCTGCCCGCCCTGGCGCTGCCCGCAGCAAAGCTCTGGAGCCCAGCGGAGAAAGGGGGAGGGCCGGGCTGGCCCCTCCCGCCAGCCCAAACTGGTTGGGCGGCTGCAGACGGCCTCGGGGCACTTGCTTCAGCCGGCCCAGCCAGCATGCCCGGCGGCGGGCAGAGGGGCCGCTCAGCCTCTCCGCCGGTGCCAGTCTCTGCCAGGGCCCTCCCAGACCGCCTCCCTCGCTCTCGCCCCCCTGGGCAGCTGTGGGAGGGCCCGGAGCGTCTCCCGCAGTGAACCCTTTGCTGTCCTGCAGCCCCAGAGACAGTCTGGCTCTCCTTTGTGTTTGTGTTTGTGTTGTGTGTGTGTGTGAGGATCCTCCTTGGTCTGTGCAGGGGATTCTAACCCCCCACCCCCACCCCATGGCCTCCCAAGGTGGGAGGGCACCAATAGGAGGCCGGGAAAGGTGGTGGGCAGACGCCAGACTCAGCCAGGGAGAGTGACCCTCGGCTTACAGCACAAAGCAGCCTCTAAAGCATGTGCAGAGTGCCTTTCTTCGGCTCCTGAATCACATCTGTTCCACACGCGTGCGTACAATGCAGGGGAAAACAAACCCACAAATGATTGGGACCCCCTCCCCAGCACAGCTTGATTCTAGTCCAGGGGTCTTCAAACTTGGCCCTTTTAGGACTCGTGGACTTCAACTCCCAGAATTCCTCAGCCAGGCACACGTGCCTGGCTGAGGAATTCTGGGAGTTGAAGTCCACGAGTCCTAAAAGTGCCAAGTTTGAAGACCCCTGCCATAGGAAGGGGATTACAAATCCTGGCATCAGATAGGCAGCATGGATGGCTCGCGGTCAGGAAGCGCCCCCTACTGGGGAGTGCCAGGCGCTGCTCCCGCCGGGCACCACAGAGGCGGCGTGCGTGCGTGCATGTGTGCGAGTAGCAGCACCGTGGACAGCGTCTCCCAACTGCTTCCTTCCCACAAGTTGTGCTACACACACAGCCACACGCTTCGCAGGCTTCTGCCTCTCCTGCCCCCCCACCCAGAAACTGAGACGACCCCCCCTTCACTCAGCCAAGCAACAGGTTTTGTTTTGCAAACGATGCCCCCGAGTACACCCAGCGGGGTCCGTGCACACCCACCCGCCCACCTTAAACACGCACACAAAGGCGCCAGAAAGTTCCTCTTTCCAAAGCAGAAAAACACAACCTCCATTCCGCTAACACAACGCAGGCCGCAACTCACCAGGGCCAGAAAGGAGCTCTGGAAGGGGATGGATCAGAGTGGGCAGAGAGAGGGGGCTCTGGGTTCAAGTCCCAGCAGCCCTGCCTGGAGCCGGGGTAGAACCGAGGGTTCCCTTCTCTTTAGGGGAAAAACACAAACAATTCCTGGTTGTGAGGCTTAAACTCACAACCTTTAACAGCTTTACAGTGGCCCTGAGCAGAGCTGCCCCCCCCCCACGGTTTTGTCAGGGGTCTCTCCAGCCTGGATGCCCATAATAAGCGGCACAGCGAGGGGGCTTTCCCCCTGCACAATTCAGGCATCTCCTGAGAGCCTAGGACAGGGGTCCCCAACCCCCGGTCTGTGGACCGGTACCGGGCTGCAGCATGCCAGCAACCGGTCCGCACAAACAAGCAAAGCCCCGTCCATGGGATGCAGGCAGCACACAAAACCACGCACCCTCCAGTCCGTGGAAAAACCTCTCTCCATGCAACTGGTCCCTGGTGCCCAAAAGGTTGGGGGCCACCTGGCCTCTTTTTCTTCTCGTGCCATATCCGTTATCGGACGCTGGCGATCCTGT
>NW_015398276.1:5293-7018 GCF_001527695.2 Protobothrops mucrosquamatus
GCACCATTCAGACCTGGGACAGCAACCTCCATCCTCCTGGGCCGGAGAGAAAAAAGGCCCACGCCCGGCGGCTCCAGGCAACGGGGAGAAAGGGCGGAGGATGGACACCCACGCTGTGGCTGATGGACTTTGAACCCGGCCAGGCTGCTGGTCCTTGGCAGGTGGAGGGAGGAGGGGGGGCAGAAGTGTGCCAACGGGGGAAAGGCCAGCAACAGCCTGGGTAACGGGCCTGGTCGTAACAGGCAAGGGGGTTAGCTGGGCAAAGCAGAAGACGGGCATCTGCGGCCCTTTGCTGGCAAAACCATTTTTGGCCAAGACAAAACACCGGCCACGGCTGTTCTTAGTGGGGGCTACAAATAAGAAAGCAGTTAACACTTCTTGTTGTTCTGAGTGTCCTAGAATACTTTTTCTCAAAGGGCCGTGCTTTTAGGCCAAACCATTAGCGGCAGGAGAGACAATTATATTATTAATATTAACAATAATAATGAGTTGGAAGGGACCTTGGAGGTCATCTAGTCCAACCCCCTGCTCAGGCAGGAAACCCAATACCATTTCAAACAAATGGCTGTCCAGTCTCTTCTTAAAAACTTCCAGTGTTGGAGCATTCACAACTTCTGGTGGCAAGCTGTTCCACTGGTTAATTGTCCTCACTGTCAGGAAGTTTCTCCTTAGTTCTAGGTTGCTTCTCTCCTTGGTTAGTTTCCACCCGTTGCTTCTTGTCCTGCCTTCAGGCGTTTTGGAGAATAGCTTGACTCCCTCTTCTTTGGGGCAGCCCCTGAGATACTGGAACACTGCTATCATGTCCCCCCTCGTCCTTCTCTTCATTATACCCAATTATTGTGTGATTTCCAGCCAGATCAGAAAGTTGACTTTATACCCAATTATTGTGTGATTTCCAGCCAGAAAGTTGACTTTCTCAAGAGCCAGCGTGGCTACGTGCAAACGCACAAAGTCTGGAGTGGCACTCTCTCTCTCTCTCTCTCTCTTCCCCCCCCCCCAGCCCAACCTACCCCCTCTGCTCGCCACCTTGAGCCACTGGCAAAAGTGGCCGGCTACAAACCAGTAGCGTTTAACACGAATTCGAATCCCTCCGTCCTAAATGACCCTGGCGGGAAGGGAGCTGCGACCTGACACTGAGGTGGCAGAGAGGAGCGAGGGAAGGGGGGGAGAGAGCGGTCACTCTGACCCCAATCCTGATCCCGGGGAGATTTAGAAGATTTTTTTTTTTTTTTTATGCCTGAAGCGCTCAAGTGGGGAAAAAATAAAAACAAAAACGCCAATTTTATGCAAAGGCGACACAATACAAAGACGACCGATCACGTATACATACTTTAATAAGGCTCTCAAAACTAGTCCCAAAACGTTTGCAGCGCAGGCAGACAGGGCGACCGGGGGTGGGTGGGTGGGTGGGTGAGTGGGGGGCTTCACCAGCCCCCCCCCCCAGACCTGGCCAGACTTGAGCAGTCTGATTCTCCGTAGATACTCACCCGTGGCAGCGGATCGGCTCTCCCAGGGCTTAAGACGACGTTTTCCATCCAGGAGGCTGGCTGAGAGAGGCGGCTAGGATGGGGTGGGGGGGGGAGATGCCAGGCAGCCCCTACCTTGTTTTGGTGGGGGGGGAGAGGAGAGGGCTGGGGAAGGGGAGAGCAGGGCCGGAGAAAAACACCAGCCCGCCCTCTTCGCTTCCAGGAAGAACTGCGAAACCAGCAGCGTCCATTTCGTGAC
>NW_015398277.1:0-1901 GCF_001527695.2 Protobothrops mucrosquamatus
ATGAGGACATACAGTAGATTGTTGGGGGCAATATGCTGACATTGTAAACTGCTCAAAGAGTGCTGTAAAAGCACTATGGGGCGGTATATAAGTCTAAGTGCTAATTGCTATTGCTGTTAGCTGCTTTTCCATCACTTTCCTTATGGTTTGGATATTCACACACAAAGGTTATTTGGCTTCCAAATAAACAGCCCAAGCTCTTCATGATCCCTAAATTTTAAAAGTGGACAAATTAAAGGATCAAATTGTTTGGAAGAACAAATTTTATCTACTTGAGGGGTGAGCCTACCACTTGCCAGTAGCTTACTGGCTGTTTCAAAAGTACCATCAGTGCAGTCAGTCGACTCAATTTTGCTGCCAAAAAAAGTCTCCCTTTCTGTATGCTATACAGCAGGGGTCCCCAACACCTGGTCCATGGACCAGTACCGGGCCGCGGCATGCCAGCAATCGGTCCACACAAACAAGCAAAGCCCCATCCGTGGGATGCAGGCAGCACACAAAACCACGCCCCCTCCGGTCCATGAAAAACCTCTCTCCACGTTACCTGTCCCTGGTGCCCAAAAGGTTGGGGACCGCTGCTGTACAGTATGTAACGTTGGATCATTTTCCTCAATGACTAAATGAATAAGAGTAATGTTTTTGGCACATTTGTTTAATTGAGTTCTCTTTGTCTAGTCTAAGGCTTTGGGTGTAGAAGAGATCATGTTAGGTCATCTTAGAACATTCAAATGGGTATACAATTTTTTAAGCACCACAGTACAAGCCATTCTAAAACCACTGTTGTCGTTGTTTTCTGCTTCTGCTACAGCTTTCCTCACACAGCCCCATTATTATTGGCATTTTATTAAACTGGTATGCTGCATGACTCTGACTGGAATGACAACTCAGAACTGAAGCTTCACAGAGTATGAATAAAAAATTGTCCCTAATTGCCTGCCCCTCATCATTTCAAGATTTAAGCTTCACCACAAGTCAAGCATAGCTCCAATAAATATATACAACATACTAAAGATTTAGACATATTAAAAGACATCAATTAACATGTACAAATACCTTATTCATTGATTTTGCAATCAAAATCTTTTCCCCCTCAATCTGATTCACATACATTTCCTACAGAGAATTATATTCTAGTCTTGTACAAGGGGTATATGCATGTGTACGTATGTGTGTTTCTCTCTGCTGTTAGAGTTATAGATTCAAACTGGCCCAAACAATAATTGTTGCAATTCAGAACTACAATTCCATCATTTTCCAATGTCTGTCATAATGGATCGGCTTGATCTTATTCAAAGGAGCAGCTGTTTTTGCACATTTCAGCAGGCAGAGCAATCATTTAGCTTTTTCCCTTTTCTGCGGTATTATCTTTCTTTCCTGCCATTGAAACTTTAGCCTCCCTTAACCTGGACAGTCTTATGCCTGGCTTTAATGCCTTTTTCCTTGTGTCCCATTTTGTAAAGTTTATAGAAGATGTTATCACACTTTTCAGCTGCAGCTGTCATCACAGTTCAGCAAATGCATGATGAGGTTTAATTCCTTATGGCTAACCTGACTTCCTTATGGGTGATTACATAGCCACTGGAGACATTTGGTTTTAAACACCTGTAAACACAGCAAAGGAAAACGGGAGGAAGGGACTTGTCTTCTTCAAGTGAATGATGTTACAGGGGATCCTGGTATCTTATTTGTGTTCCACAAGCACTATGGCACTTCTGGAGTTCTGGAATGCAGGTAGTCCTCGACTTACAACCATTAATTTAGTGGCAATAGACATATATATTTATAATGGTTCCAGCGCCCCAGGCCCACACACGAATCACCATTTGCATCCTTCGCAGCTGGCTTCCAACCAGCAAAGTCAATGGAGGAAGCCAGATTTGTTTATCAACCATGCCAAAAAA
>NW_015398277.1:5355-7017 GCF_001527695.2 Protobothrops mucrosquamatus
TTCTAAGTGAGTTCCTTATTAATGTGTATTCATCACTCTCATGAAACAGTAGCACTCTAGAGTTTTCTTCCAAGTACGTTCAATGATCTTGTGAAAGAGTTCTAGAAAGAATGCTAGACGCCTCTTTTTAAAAAGGTCCCTTTATAAGGCTGGAATGGAAGAGCAAGGATGGATTTCCATTGTTGCTTCTGTTACATGGAAAAAGACCAGTGATAGACCCTGATACTCAAATCTTAGCTGCCAAGGAAGGCCTTTTGGAACTGGGTGAAAACGGGGAGAGATCAACTCTTCCTGTGCTTTGTTCCACTGCATCCTCAGTCTTAACTTCACACCACCAAACTTAACAGCTTCGTTTTTGTCTTTTGAACTAGGTCACGGCTTTTCAACCAGTGGTACGGGTACCACCTATGGTACATTGGCACCTGGCAGGTAGTACGCGACCATCCTAGAAAAGTGGTAGTGGGGGAGGGGAATGAGCTGAACCGGTGGTAGCATCGCACAAGCCTGAGTGGGAGATGGCTGGAGCTGCAGGGCTGTCAGGGCTCAGCGGAAGCGCCAGGATCAGTGCCACTTTCCAGCTGATCGGTGCTTCTTCGGGGCTGACAGGGCTCAGTGGAAGCACCAGGATCAGCGCCAGGCTCCAGCTGGAGCTTGGCACTGATCCTGGTGCATCCACTGAGCCCAGAAGAAGCACCGATCAGCTGGAATGTTGCAGCATCTCCAGGGTCTTGTGATTTACATTCAGATGCTTGGCAACTGATTCATATTTATGACGGTCACAGTGTCCCATGGTCATGTGAAGTGACCAAAACCTGCTGCAACCACCCAGCAGACGGGGGGAATAAAAACCAAACACCCCCCACCCCACCCCCACTGCCAATCCTCAACAGAAATGCTCACAACAATGAAAACCTTGGACAGGAGGAAGAGCGCCGCCGGGCGCTGTCTTGCTCAGCTGTGGCTTGGGGGGCACTTTTTTCAGTGCCATTGTAACTTCGAACAGTCACTAAGCGAACTGTTGTAAGTCGAGGACTACCTGTACTTTATCACTTTTTACCCTTTTTTGGGGGGGGTCAAGTTTTTGACACCTTGCTAGGTGACTGGTGGTACTCGGATGTTGCCATATCCTAAAAGTGGTACAATGGGTGAAAAGGTTGAAAAGCCCTGAACTAGATTGCTACTATTAGAAGGACTCACTGTTGGCTGAATGGCCACACCCAAAATAATATAACAGACTGATTGGATCCCATTGCTTTTGTATAGAACCTACATTTCTTTTCTCTACAGAGCCAGAAGAATAATGTTTCATTAAAACATATACTTTTGCAATGGCCTAAAAATGTTAATATTCTGGGAAGAATTCATTACATTCATTACTTTGACTTTTCGATAGGGTTTAATATTTTTACATGTCCATGTTTTTTTAAACCACACATCTCCTACATAGAAGTTGACAACTGAATGAGGGGAGAGGATTTGCTGCCCTCTTCTAAATGTTAAAGACCGTCTTTCAGCATTGGGTTATAATTTTATAACTCAGCTACCTCAGAGACATGTTTCCTCTTTTCTTTTCTAGCCTTGAGTGTGAGAGACACAGGGAAACATAGATCCATTTCTAGAGTCTGGGTGAACATGCCATTTGCTCACTTTAATGGATTGAAT
>NW_015398277.1:15254-17069 GCF_001527695.2 Protobothrops mucrosquamatus
TATATAGAGCAGCATTTTCTGAAGGCCTAAGAATCAAAGAAGATGACATATGATTTTTCCCTGCATTTATCTTATTTTTAACAAACTGTTAAAATGATGGCTTGTGGATTACATTTTTGTGCTCTACCAGCTGAAAACAGTGCTTCCTATTGTCAGGATTGTATTTTGCATATTTCGGCCACATGACTGGAAAAAGCTTTCCCAAAATGGTCCTTCTAGGAACTTGCACGCAACAAAAGAGCTGTGGCTGTCTCACTCCTAATTGTGCACAAGATTGCCCCTCCCTGCTACAATTTGGTATTATCTTTAACTGGAAATGGCACCTCGTGACTGAAGTCCCACACCCTTCATATCTACATGCAATATTGACATACATACAAAACTAATAGGGTTTTGGTTGTATAGTCACAAATACTATCGTGATCTGCCAGAGCTTGTGGGCATGCAGGTTATTCTGTTTGTGCTCTAACTAAGTTGAATATAACAGGACATATTGTTTATTAGAGGCAGTCCTCAACTTATAACCACACTGGAGCCCAAAATTTCTGTTGCTAAGTGAGACAGTTGTTAAGTGAGTTTTGCCCCATTTTATGATCTTTCTTGCCATAGTTAAGTGAATCACTGTAGTTGTTAAATTAGTCAAACTGTTGTGAAGTGAATCTGGTTCCCCCATTGACTCTGCTTGTCAGAAGGTCGCAAAAGTGGATCAGGTGATCTCGGGACACTGCAAACGTCATAAAGTTGCCAAGTGTCTGAATTTTGATCACGTGACTACAGGGATGCTACAACGGTTGTAAGTGTGAAAATTTGCCATAAGTCACCTTTTTCATTGCCATTGTAACTTTGAATAGTCACTAAGTGAACTGTTTGCTAATGGAGGTACATTCTTGATTGTTTGCTAATGGAGGTACATTGTTGATTGTTTGCTAATGGAGGTACATTCTTGATTATCCTTATTATAATACCATTTTCAATATCAACTACCAGGTGTACCTTTTTATATATATGCCATCCTGTAATCCTTTTTATCGGAGTGGAGTTGGGGCGACTGAGTGGAGCTAAGGCTTTATGTCCGAATGCCCTTCCTGACGCCTACATGGAGTTCACAGCAGATATTTACTTTTTGCGCCCTGAGAGAGAAACACCTGTCGCTGCCTAGGATTGAACTCTCAGCCTCCTGAGTGTGAAGTGAGCATCTTCACCTCTAGGCCACCAAATGCTCAACTACCAGGTGTACCTTAAATGTTTGAAATTTGTGAGTATAACAGTATAATAGTAACAGGTGGGTAATGGGCTGTATCTTTGGCTGCAATGTGATTCCCAAACTTTCTACAGTTAGGAAAACAGTAAGGTTAAACTAGGAAGTTTAAAAGAAAAGAAAAATCCCAGGAAACAGCAATAGGAACCTTTATTAACCAAGGAAAATACATAGACATACCTATGCACTAAAGTCACCAGGAGACAAGATCATTGCATTTATGAAATACAAGAGGCCACCTGACCGGGCTTTGATACAAAAAATAAAAAATAAATCACACCTTAAATTATTTTTAAAGGAGAAAAATACCCAGATTCGTTTATGAGGGATTTAGGTTTGAAGATAGATAAGGAATATATATGTAGCGCTACCTCCTCAGAGGCCGCCAATGCCCAGGCCCTCCCAGCCACATCCCCCCTTGTCCAGCCTTGCGGTAATGTTCTTTAGAGATCGATGAGATGTCTTACAACCGGAACTCATGCAGCATTGATGGGTGGCAGGCTCTTCTTGTTGAAGCAGGACTTTCAGGCACGAACTTAACCGGTCACAATGGTTGA
>NW_015398278.1:0-1577 GCF_001527695.2 Protobothrops mucrosquamatus
GGATCATTTCATGAATCTCTGTGGACTTTTCAATGAATCTTTGTGGATCCTTCTATGAATCTTTGGGGATTCTTTTCATGAGTCTGTGAATTCTTCTATGAATTTTAGTGGATTCATCCATAGTCTGTAGCTCAGCTGCCCACCAATCCTATGTTTTCTAAACGTACCAACATAAGCATTTCAAAGCTACTTGGATGGGACACCCTCGCTTACCTCTTATAAAGCCCAAAGCAACATATATTATTTGATACTAAAGCTTGGAGCAAACATATTTCAGACTGATGCTCACCCAGAACAAAAGAAAAAAAAAGAAAAAAAAGAAAACATGGGTTAAAAATGGGATATATCAGAAAGCTTTATTCATTCCCAAATGAACAGAAGGTTTTTAAGAGTTGAGGATTATATCTACAAATATCTCTCATTCATCTCTTCTGCAATCTGAGGATACCAATCAGATCAATCTAGAGTTGTCGAAAGGACAACTGAAATAGCATTACCAATAGCAACAGCACACAGAGTGAAGGGTTGATAGTTTGTTGATTTTTGATTGGCCAAATGTCAAAGCCATGGCAAACCCTTTAAGTGTGTGTACCACGCAAAGGACATCAGTGGATTTCTGATGCCTTCTACATTCTCAGGATCTGAATTTTGCAACAATGCCCAATTGCCAGCATCTCGATTTTGGGGTCGATGGCGTGCTTAGCTGAAAAATATTAAAATTGCTGCTAATGAAATAAATCATGGTGTGCATTTTTCAACACTTCCAAGCAATAAACGGACTGCATAAATTTGCTCCAAAGGCCCATCTTCTCTCCCTCCCTCCCTCTCTCTTTCTCTCTCTTTCTCCTTCCTTCCCTCTCTCCCTTTCTCTCTGTCTCTCTCTCCCTCCCTCCCTCTCTTTCTCTCTCTTTCTCCTTCCTTCCCTTCCTCCCTCTCTCTTTCTCTCTCCCTCCCTCCCTCCCTCTTTCTCTCTCTTTCTCCTTCCTTTCCTCCCTCTCTCTCTTTCTTTCTCTCTCTTTCTCCTTCCTTCCTTCCCTCCGTCCCACTTTCGCTCTCTTTTTCCTTCCTTCCTTCCTTCCTCTCTCTCTTTCTCCTTCCTTCCCTCTCTCCCTCTCTCTTTCTCTCTCTTTCTCCTTCCTTTCCTCCCTCTCTCTCTCTTTCTCTCTCTTTCTCCTTCCTTCCCTCCCTCTTTTGCTCTTTTTCCTTCCTTCCTTCCTTCCTTCCTTCCTCCCTCCCTCTCTTTCTCCTTCCTTCCTTCCCTTCCTCTCTCCTTCCTTCCCTCTCACCCTGTCTCTTTCTCTCCCTCCCTCTCTCTTTCTCTTCCCCTCTCTCTCTCTGTATCTCTCTCTCTCTGTATCTCTCTCTCTCTCTCTGTATCTCTCTCTCTCTGTATCTCTCTCTCTCTCTCTCTCTCTCTCTCTCTCTCTCTCTCTCTCTCTCTCTCTCTCTCTCTCTCTCTCTCTCTCTCTCTCTCTCTCTCTCTCTCTCTCTCTCTCTCTCTCTCTCTCTCTCTCTCTCTCTCTCTCTCTCTCTCTCTCTCTCTCTCTCTCTCTCTCTCTCTCTCTCTCTCTCTCTCT
>NW_015398278.1:3325-7016 GCF_001527695.2 Protobothrops mucrosquamatus
GGGAACTATGGCCCCTTCATGACTCGTGGACTTCAACTCCCAGAATTCCTGAGCCAGCATGGGGGAACTATGGCCCCTTCATGACTCGTGGACTTCAACTCCCAGAATTCCTGAGCCAGCATGGGGGAACTATGGCCCCTTCATGACTCGTGGACTTCAACTCCCAGAATTCATGAGCCAGCATGAGGGAAACTTTGGCCCCTTCATGAGTCGTGGACTTCAACTCCCAGAATTCCTGAGCCAGCATGACTCAGCTTGGACACCTCTCCCTTTCCCCTCAGCGTGGCTGGCTCAGGAATTCTGGGAGTTGAAGTCCACGAGTCATAAAAGAGCCAAGGTTGCCTACCCCTGCCCTAGTCACATGATCAAAATCCAGAGGCTTGGCAACTGGCTTGTATTTACGACAGTTGCACTGTCCGGGATCACGTGATCACTATGGCTTCTGACAAGCAAAGGTCAATGGTGGGGGGGGGGGAGTCAGATTCGTTGAACCATGGCATGGGACACTGAACAACTGCGGTGATTGGCCTTACAACTCTGACAAAAATGGGTGTAAAATGGGGCAAAACTCCCTTAACAACTGCCTTGCTTAGCAATGGAAATTTTGGAGATAGAGAGATAGAGAAGGGAGGAAGGAAGGAGACAGAAAGGGAGGGAGGGAGAGAGGAAGGAAGGAAGGAGATAAGGAAGGAAGGAGACATGAAAGAAGGAAGGAAGGGAGGGAAGGAGGAAATGAGGGAGGGAGGGAGGTGCAGAGAAGGAAGGAAGGAGATAAGGAAGGAAGGAGGGAAGGAAGGAAGGTGCAGAGAAGGAAGGAAGGAGAGAAGGAAGGAAGGAAGGAAGGAAGGAAGGAAGGAAGGAAGGAAGGAAGGAAGGAAGGAAGGAAGGAAGGAAGGAAGGAAGGATGGATGGAAGGTTGTGATCACATGCTATAATTTAGTGACATTCTTTCAGCATTTGACTGTTCATAGTGTGTAAACCTGCACCAATAGACTTTTCCACCTGTTCTTTCATCTCCCATTCTTCCAGAATTAAGCATGCTTAATGTTATCTAATCAAGGAGAGAAGCAACCTCGAGTTAAGGAGAATAATAATAATAATAATAATAATAATAATAATAATAATAATAATAATAATAATAATAATAATAATAATAATAATAATAATAATAATAATAAAAAGTTGGAAGGGACCTTGGAGGTCATCTAGTCCAACCCCCTGCTCAGGCAGGAAACCCTATACCATTTCAGACAAATGGCCGTCCCGTCTCTTCCATGACAGTGAGAACAATTAACCAGTGGAACAGAAGTTGCCATCAGAAGTTGTGGGAGCTCCATCACTAGAGTCTTTTAAGAAGAGACTGGACAGCCACTGGTCTGGAATGGTCTAGGCCAGTGATGGTGAACCTCCACCACTACCATCACTGCCACCACTGGTCTAGGCTCTAGGGTCTTCTGCTTGAGTAGGGGGTTGGACTAGAAGACCTCCAAGGTCCCTTCCAACTCTGTTATTCTGTTATCTCCTTTTATCTGGCTATAAATAATATTCGGTAATAGAAAGCCCATCCTCCACGCATGGAGGGAGAATAAGAACTTTTACCTACCGGTAGTACTCACCCCCACCCCCACCCCCACCCCCACCCCATGCAATTTGCTACTACTGTTTGCAACTGGGTGAAAACTCCCATTTTGTCTCAGTTTTGCCATCCACTCTCAGAAAAAGCAGAGCAAATGGAGCCCCGTGTCGTGAAAAGATCAATTTCCTCTCCTTCTTTCCAATTGCTAGGAGGGGGTTTCCTGGGTGACCTTCGCTTGCAAAAGAAAAGAGTGTAATATTTAAGCCCCCCTACTCATTTAGCGTGGTGGCTGTGCTGGAAGACCTCTGATCTGCATGGTAAAAAGGAAAACCGCTTTGGAGGAGCAATGACCTTGCTCAAAACAGGAGACGATATCCTACCCTCCCTTTCATCCTCCTAAACACTGGAAAGAATAAGGTTATAGGCAGAAGTCAAAGTGAGGCTTATAGATGTGATAATTTAGAGACGTTAAGATAAACAACTCCAAAGGTGAAAATAATTTTTTTGTGGCTGCATTAGAGCCTTTCATGGCACACATCAGACTACTTCATTTGCCAATTTTCAACCAGGATTGCAAATAAATGTGTCTGTTTCTTCATCCTTGACTCATCTGGAGAGAGAGAGAGAGAGAGAGAGAGAGAGAGAGAGAGAGACAGACAGACAGACAGACAGAGACAGACAGACAGACAGACAGACAGACAGACAGAGAAAGAGAGAGAAAAAGAAAGAGAAAGAGAAAGAGAAAGAGGGGGAGGGAGGGAGAGAGAGAAGGAGAGAGATTGGGGAAGTGAAAAAGTATAAAAAATGACTTTATGGTGGATGTGAGTGTTAAATACTCCATGAAAAGGTATGTTATGCTACAGAGTGAGATGGAGGAAGGGAGGGAGAGACAGAGAGAGAGACAGAGAGATGGATGGAAGGAAGGAGAAAAAAAGAGAGAGGGAGGGAAAGAAAGAGAAAGAGAAAGAGAGGGAGAAAGAGAGGCAGACAGAGAGGGAGGGAGGGAGAGAGAGACAGAGGGAGGGAAGGAGAAAGAGAGAAAGAGAGGGAGAGGCAGAGAGAGAGAGAGAGGGACGGAAGGAGAAAAAGAGAGGGAGGGAGAGACAGAGGGGGGGAAGGAGAAAGAGAGAAAGAGAGCAAGAGGGAGGGAGAGAGACAGAGAGAGAGGGAAGGAAGGAAAAAGAGAGAGAGAGAGGGAGAGAGAAGATCGACCTTTGGAGCATATTTATGCAGTCGGTTTATTGCTTGGGAGTATTGAAAAATGGCACCGTGATTTATTTTATTAGCAGCAATTTTAATATTTTTCAGCTAAGCACGCCATAGACCCCAAAAACCAAGTGCTGGCCTTGTTGCAAAATTCAGACACTGAGAATGCAGTATAAAAAAAGACAATTGAGCATTAAGTTGTGTGGAGAGAAAGACTTGGCATCCACCAGTTACTGGCCTTGTTATGCTGCCAATGAAACGTTCGGGAAGACCATAAAACCAAAGGGGTGGCATAAAATGAAGGCTGCCCTTTTTAACTGGAGGGCCTCCTTACCTGCAAAGGGCCTTGAAAACACACAAGACTGATAAATAAAAATAAAGACGGTGCTTCCAAGCCACATCCAAAAAAGCAGTGACGCATCTGTCCTTTAGCTTACTTTGTACATGACCTTCTGGCTGTAGAAACATTCAGGTTTAAGCATCCTTTGTCGGTAAAAGTCTGGGCCAACTTGGTGCCTTCTGGATACACTCGGTTAACTTTGCATTTGTGGTGATGAGGGTACGTAGTCCAGTAGGTCATTGGGACCTTTTACATTCAATCCAGAAGGGAATATTTGGGATGAACTGTGAGATCCTTGGTGCTTTCCGAGCTTGATTGTTTTCTTGCACATGTTTCGTTATCCAACTACAGTAGGCAACATCGTGAGTGCTAGGAGGGAGGGTGTTTTGCGAGGAGGAGAAAGGAGGAGCAAGGAGAAGAGGAGGAATGAGGAGAGAGGAGGAACGAGGAGAGAGGAGGAAGGGGAGGGAGGAGGAGGAGAGAGGAGGAGAGGAGGAGAGAGGAGGAGAGAGGAGAAGGGGAGGGAGGGGGAGGAGTGAGGAGGAGATGGGAGGGAGAAGGAGAGTGCA
>NW_015398279.1:0-7016 GCF_001527695.2 Protobothrops mucrosquamatus
CCAGGACCATCTCTGCCAGGTAGAAGCAGGCCATGTCTTCAGGCAGACGGTCCTCAAACTTGCTCAGCAAGGTGAGTAGGTCTCCTCCGGCGTAATAATCCATCACCAGATACTGGCAAAAGAATCACCAACCTCTAGCATCCCTTCCCAACCTGTGTTCTGCAAGTGTGGACTTCAACTCCCAGAATCCCCCGGTCAGTGAGGTGCTTGCTGAGAATTCTGGGAGCTGAAGTTCACACCTTCCCTTAGATTGGGGAAGGTGAGGTGAACACAGAAGCCTGCGTGGCCCATTAACTGAATGAACTGAAGCCATTTCCTCCCTGACTTTCAGATAATGGCGGCTTCCGAGGACGTTTTGGTCCAAAATCTCACCTAGTGGAGAGACTGCAAAGCCCAGCATCCTCAGCCTGCACTGCCAACAGAATTGTGGGATAATATTTGTACATGGGTCAGAATGTAGAATAGTGTTCTCAATCTGGGAAGCTTTAAGACAGGTGGACTTCAATTCCCAGAATTGTGCTGGCTGGGGAATTCTGGGAATTGAAGTCCCCCCACCTTCCCTCTCCTGTCTTAAAGTTGCCCGGATTGAAAAAACACTGGTGAGGAAAATCAGCCTTTGCCAATCCCTTATTTTCACCTTAGGTTCACCGGGTTACCTCAGGCTGCATTTAGAACCTGAAGCTAGTGGCCTTTTCAGGTTTCTAGTCCATTGTGAAGAAAGATGCTACAAATCAAACTGCTGAGCCAGATGACATTCAATTGTTACTAGATTTACTGACTCTATGTTCTTCCAAAGACAGACCACATTTTGGGGAGCAGGACATCAAGAGACTCCTTTTTTTAGAGTTGAATGCTAGAATTGGGCAGTCATAATCAGTGGGCAGAGAGGTGACAGGTGAATTTTCTGAAATTTTCCAGAGAAATGACAATTTTTCCAGCTCTTTTAGCAGCAACACCACAAATGCTCCTGATTGGAAGGGTTGGGCTTGAGAGAGGATGTACCATGGAAGAAAAGACATTCACCCTCATATTCCTTCATGTGCACACATGCACAACACCCTCGTTCACATGTAACCACATAGCTAAATCTCTATGCTTGCAAGATACAAGCAATTGGCTGAATGCACATTTTTTTCCTTTTTTTTAATTCAAAAGATTAAAATGCAAAATCCAAAATAAAACAAACATTGAACAAAGATGAAACAAAACTAGACAAGAACATTAAAAAAATGTGAATTGAAAAGAACAAAAATCAAAAACCCTTATTATCCCTCTTAGTTGAACATTAACAAATCTGTTGCAACAATCATAGCTTCCATCGCTTTGAAAGGAGGTCCAAAATTTTACCAGCTTCTACATCGATTGGCACCTGACATTCTTGATTCACACCACACACAAAACCTGTAACTTGGAACCCAGGCTAGGTTTAATGCATCATGTGAATGGAGGAAATCAGATTTGCAAAGCAAACACCCAATTCAGAGGCCAAAATGAGGCCAAAAGCCATTGCACAAAGCACCTTTCTCTGATCACTTTGTCCCCATTCTCCACCCCAGAGAAGAAAACCACCAATGCCAGTTCCCAACAGATCGACATCTGAGAGGAAACCCAGTTCAAAATTTCCTGCCCCATAGGATTCGAAAACGTGTCCCGTCTTACCAGGTAGTGCTCGTCCTGGAAGGCGTAATGCAACGTGGTAATCCACTGCCGATCTCCGTGCACGAGGACGTCTCGTTCCTCTCGGAAACAAGCCGTCTGAAAGGAGACAGGTACAAAACGTGGCACTGGGTGCAAATCTCTGCTTACACCTTACCCCTCTGCTATCCAGGTGCAGACAAAGTGTACAGGTAGTCCTTAACTTACGACCACATTTGGGACTGGAATTTTGACTGCAAGTCAGTGTGGTCGTAAGTCAAGGATGTTTTGTCATGATGCGGTCGTTAGGTGGAACAGTCAAGTGGGACATCACGTGAATGTGACTTGCAACCTTCCCTGTCAGCTTCCCCATTGACTTTGCTAATCGGAAACTGGCTGGGACAGTCACAAGCACTATAAAATATAAAATGTTAATATGAAAGCAATTGATGAATAACCTTAATAAACTAATAAAATCACCTTAATAAATTTGAATTATGAAAATAATTCTTTGGATCCTTGGTTAGGATTTGAATTATTAAGTTTTCACCAGTCTTCGATTGTGAATCTAACTGTTTGTTACCCACAATAATCATTTAAATTTATATGCTGACTCTCGATAACTCTGCATGGCTCACAACAAAGAAAGAAATTACAATAATTTAATTTTAATTCGAAGTCCCCTTTTCCCCGTCCCCTTTTCCCCGTCTTCCTACAACCAACCAGCCCACCGGATGGCTGAGAAAGTTTCTGGGTTTATGAAACGAAGGAATCAATGAAAATTAGAGGGCAGCCGGGGATCCAAAAAACGGCCAGATTCCATATCTGTCATTTTCTTGACAATGGCAGAAAAATGCTTTCCTACTGCCTTTCTCCAGCTGCTTTTCTAGCTTAGTGATCTCCTAGTGGTCTCCCATCTGAGGTCTAACCCTAACGTTGAAATCACTTTTTTTGACTTTGGCAGATGGGATTTCATGGCAAGGGAATCAGCACCTCAGCTCTTTTCAGCATTTCCCATTTGTGCAGGATCTTCATGGCGTAAATTTTCTCCGTCTGCCTCATCCGCACGACGGCCACCTGGGGGGAGAGAGCAGGACAGAGATGGGGGGGGCAGAATAAGAATGCAGAATCATAGAATAACTGAGCTAGAGGGGACCTTGGAGGTCATCTACTCCAATCCTGTGTTGGAGACTGTATACCATTCTGGATAATTTTTTTTTAAGACCTCAAGTGTTGGAGTGCCCGCAACTTCTGGTGGCCAGTTGTTCCACCGATTAATTGTTCTCACTGTCAGGAAGTTTCTTCTTAGTTCCAGATTGTTTCTCTCCTTGATTAGCTTCCATCCTCAAATATTAGAAGAAGGCTATCATGTCACTCTTTCATTAGACTAGACAGACCCAATTCCTGCAACTGTTCTTCATGTGTTTTATCCTCCAGTTCTCATCTTTGTTGCTCTTCTCTGCACTCTTTACAGAGTCTCAACATCTTTTTTTCTATTAGGGTCATCAGAATTGGACACAATATTCCAAGTGTGGTCTGAGAAGTGCAGTATAAAATGGTGCTAGCATTTCATATGACCTTGATCCAATTAACAATTAGCTAGTAAACAATTAATCAGTGGGAAGGCTTGCTTTCAGAAGTTATGGGTGCTCAATCACTGGAGGTTTTCAAGAAGAGACTGGACAGCCATTTGTCCAAAATAGTACAAGGTCTCCTGCTTGAGTAGAGGGTTGGATTAGAAGACCTCCAAGGTCCCTTCCAACTCTGTTCTTCTGTTACTATCCCTTTGCTGATGCAACCTAGGACTTTGTTTCGGTGGAACCAGATTCTGCCTCTGTGCAAATACCCCAGCCACCAATAGTGGGAAGATATAGTCTAATGAAGAGAAGGACAAAGGGCAACATGATAGCAGTGTTCCAATATCTCAGGGGCTGCCACAAAGAAGAGGGGGTCAAGCTATTCTCCAAAGCACCCGAAGGCAGGACAAGAAGCAATGGATGGAAACTCATTAAGGAGAGAAGCAATCTGGAACTAAGAAGAAATTTCCTGACAATGAGAACAATTAATCAGTGAAATGACTTATCTTGAATAGAATAGAATAGAATAGAATAGAATAGAATAGAATAGAATAGAATAGAATAGAATAGACCTTGGAGGTCTTCTAGTCCAGCCCCCTGCTCAGGCAGGAGGACCTATATCATCTCAGACAAGTGACTGTCTAGCCCAGTGGTTCTCAACCTTTTTAATGCCGCGACCCCAACCGGTCGTAAGTCGAGGACTAAACCAGTAATAAGTCGAGGACTAAACCGGTCGTAAGTCGGGGACTAAACCAGTCGTAAGTCGAGGACTACCCAACCGGTCATAAGTCGAGGACTTTCCCTGCCCGGGAGCGCCACGCATGCATGGTTCCGCCCCCTGCGCCAGCCGAGGCGTAGCTGGCAAGCGGCAGAGACGGAGCAGGCCGACCACCAGCTGGCCCAGCTCAAGGGAGGTAAGGCACCCGCCGGAAAAGGGGGAAAAAATGGCGGACAAAAAAATGGTGGACAAAAAAATGGCCGACAGCCTTGCTTGGCGACCCCCATGAAATGGTCGATCGACCCCAAATGGGGTCCCGACCCACAGGTTGAGAACCACTGGTCTAGCCCCCAACCTTTTGAGCACCAAAGACCGGTTCTGTGGATAGAGGTTTTTCCGTGGACCAGAGGGTGTGTGGTTCCGTGTGCTGTCTGTATCCAGTGAATGGGGCTTCACTTGTTTGTGCCGCTCAGTTGCTGGTATGCCATGGCCAGGTGCCGGTCCATGGACCAGGGGTTGGGGATCCCTGGTCTAGCCTCTTCTTAAAAATCTCCAGTGATGGAGGCTCATGAAGTTGAGACTGCTCCATCATTGGAGGTTTTGAGAAGAGACTGGACAGCCATTTGTCCAAAATAGTACAAGGTCTCCTGCTTGAGCAGAGGGTTGGACTAGAAGACCTCCAAGGTCCCTTCCAACGCTGTTCTTCTGTTCTTCTGATACTATCCCTCTGTTCACGCAACCTAGGACTTTGCTTCGGTGGACCCAGATTCTGCCCCTCTGCAAATACCCCAGCCACCAATAGTGGGAAGATCTTGGTCAGTGTTTCTGCTTAGGACATTGCGTGAACCCAGCCAGATCTAGTGCACAGTGCAAGGCCAGAAAAAGGAGTACAGGTAAGTCCTCAACATATAACCACAATTGAGACTGGTATTTCTGTTGCTAAGCACGATGGTTAAGTGAATCAGGCCCGCTATTATGATGATTATTATTATTATTTTGCCATGGTTGATAAGCGAATCATTGCAATTGTTAAGTGAATCCAGCTTCCGCCCATCACGTTGCGTGTCGGAAGCTGGCTGGGAAAGCCGTAAATGATGATCAAATGAATCCAGGATAAGGCAAATGTCATAAATCGTAGGCCAGTCGCCAAGTGCCCCAATTTGGATCATGTGATCATGGAGGACGCTGTGACAGTCATAAGTGTGAGGATCATTATTAAGTCACTTTTTGCAGTCCCGTAACAACGTTGAATGTAAAGCAAGTCAGGCCATAGTGTGAATGCAAGCATCTCTTGACATGGCTTGGGGGTACCCCAAAGTGCCTCCAGAGTGAGCTATGGCTTTAAATCCCCCACTTCCGGGACTCACCTCACCAAAGGCTCCTCTCCCGATCACCTTCAGGATCTCAAAGTCCTCACGACGCAAACTCAGCTGTTTCGCACGGGCAACCAACGGGGAGGCTTGAGAGAGAAGAAATTAAAAAAAACCAAAAACTCGTTTTACGGAGTCGTTCGCCACAATGGCACCAGCTGAAAACCTGCTGAACCGGATGCATTCAAGAGCCAGCCATTCTGCGTGTCAAGCTTGATTCATTTTAAACTTGGTTAGTTTTTTCTGTAGCCCGTTTGGTGCTTGGGTGACTCAGGCGCCCCCAGAAGAGAGTTAATTCTTGTGCTCACATAAGGAACTTGCCAGGCCCAGCTAAAAAACTTCTAAGTTTGTTCTAATTTTTACATCGGTTTTTAAAGTTTGCCTGCTTCACATAATAAAGTTAACCTGGCTATTGGTTGCTCCGGCTTCACACAAATGCAAGACCCAGCTCTTCAGACTAACCAAGCCCTGGTTTTCTTGGCAGCAACATGGAACGGATTTGCCCATTGCTTTCTTCTGGGAAGGGCTGTTTTTGCTTTGTGGAATACACAGCCTAGCTCATATCCAGGTGATCGCCTGGTGGCCTCTGCTCCAAATCCCTTTCAATCCTTAGCTACATTTGGTTTGGCTACTCTAAAGAAAAGAAAAAAGAGGGGCGACATGATAGCAGTGTTCCAGTATTTGAGGGGCTCCCACACAGAAGAGGGGGTCAACTTACTTTCTAAAGGACTAGAAGACAAGACAAGAAACAATGGTTGGAAACTGACCAAAGAGAGAAGCAACCTGGAATTAAGGAGAAACTTCCTGACAGGGAGGACAATTAACCAATGGAACAGAAGTTGCCTTCAGAAATCGTGGGCGCTCCATCACTGGAGATTTTAAAGAAGAGACTAAAGAGTCACTTGTCTGAAATGGTATAGTCCTCCTTGAGCAGGGGGCTGGACTAGAAGACCTCCAAGGTCCCTTCCAGCTCTATTCTTTTTTTTTTTAAATTACATATCAGATTCCTTTCTGAATTGTTTTTCTAGCCATTGATAAAAATTATTCTATGTTCTAAACTAAAGTAAACTGAACTTTCTTTCTCTTTAATCTCTAAAGTCAATCTATCAATTTCTGCACACTCTAGAAATTTTTTAATTAATACTTCTTCAGTTGGTAAGTTTTCATTTTTCCAATATTGGGCAAATACAATTCCTGCTGCTGTTAATACATGTAATATTAGATATCCGCTCTCCTCGTAGTTAGCTCCTATTATTCCTAACAGAAACAATTCTGGTTTAAAGTCTATTTGTTTTTTGGTCCCTTCTATTCTATTCTATTCTATTCTATTCTATTCTATTCTATTCTATTCTATTCTATTCTATTCTATTCTCCAATATTTATTCTATTCTATTCTATTCTATTCTATTCTATTCTATTCTATTCTATTCCATTCCATATCTAAGCTAGTCTAGTTTAATGAAGAAAAGGACGAGGGGGGACATGATAACAGTGTTCCAATATCTCAGGGGCTGCCCCAAAGAAGAGGGAGTCAAGCTATTTTCCAAAGCGCCTGAAGGCAGGACAAGAAGCAACGGGTGGAAACTCATCAAGGAGAGAAGCAACCTAGAACTAAGGAGAAACTTCCTGACAGTGAGAACAATTAACCAGTGGAACAACCTGCCTCCAGAAGCGGTGAATGCTCCAACACTGGAAGTTTTTAAGAAGAGACTGGAC
>NW_015398280.1:0-4542 GCF_001527695.2 Protobothrops mucrosquamatus
TCAGAGACCCCCAGACCATAATACGGCAGTCTCCCCTGTCAGAAGCCCCCCTTGGATCTCTGAGCTGTTTATTACAGTTTGGAGAAAAAAGAGGACCGCAAAAGTTTCGGGCCAGGGGCTTTCTCTGATCCCCGAATCCTGATGACGAAGAGGCAAAGACGGCGTGCGTGGGAGGCCCCCTTTCTTCACCCCAGGGGGGCCACACAGCCCCACATCTGCAGGGGCTCCCACTGGAGGGACATCCTGGCAGGAATGCCTCTGGAGATTCTCCGTCATCCGGGTCACGGTTGCCCCAAGGGTGCTTTTTCCAAACGGCAACTGGATTTTCTTCGCTTTTCCTTGAAAACTTTCCCCTTCTCATCCAGGAAGTTTCTGAACTTTTTCAAGGCAAGTCTTCAAAGAAAAAAATAAATAAATTAGGAAGACCAGCTGCCTTTTGAAAAGCTCCTTTGGGACATCCTGGCAGGAAGATGGTTCACTGGTGGGTCAACATCAACCGAGCTTGCTTGATGCAGGAACTCTCTGGGGTGGGGGTGGGGGTCCTCCACACTCACTCAACAACGCCCGACTTTTGCAACCCACTTGGCAATTCCCGACAGAGGCAGCCAGAGATGAGGAAAGACAGAAAGTTCCAGGTTTATTTATTATTAAATTTATATACCGCCCTATCTCCCTTACGGGACTCAGGGCGGTGAACAGGCGATACTAAAAACCACAATAATAAATAAATAGTTTCTGTTGGGGCTGGTCTTCAGCTCTGCAACCCTGAAGAGGGAGATTTCGGATGCAGCCGCTTGTCATCCGCAGGTGGAGCCCCCCCCTGTCCTTCCCAGCAGGGAAGCGCAACAGCGTCTCTCTGACTCAGGCTGGGAATTCTCTCTGCCTTTCTGTTGAGGCCACGTTCTGCCACGCTAGATGGAGGCCAGAGGTGGCAAGTCCCCAGCTCCAACCTTTAGGGGATGGAGAGGCCAGACTAAGGGGCTGCCACAAGGAAGCCTGTTTCCCCAAAGGCTTCATGAGGGCAGGACAAGAAGCAACGGATGGAAACTCACCAAGGAGAGAAGCAACCTGGAACTAAGGAGGAATTTCCTGACAGTCAGAACAATTAATCAGTGGAACAACCTGCCTCCAGAAGCTGTGAATGCTCCAACACTGGAAGTTTTTAAGAAGAGGTTTGTCTGAAATAGTCTAGGGCAGGGGTAGTCAACCTTGGCTCTTTTATGACTCGTGGACTTCAATTCCCAGAATTCCTGAGCCAGCTAAGCTGGCTCAGGAATTCTGGGAGTTGAAGTCCATGAGTCATAAAAGAGCCAAGGTTGACTACCCCTGGTCTAGGGTCTCCTGCTTGAGCAGAGGGCAGGACTACAACAGGGGTCCCCAACCCCCGGTCCATGAACTGGCACCAGGTCACAGCATGCCAGAAAACGGGCCGCACAAACAAGCAAAGGCCCATCCATCCACGGGATGCAGGCAGCACGTGAAACCAGCCCCCCCTGGTCTGTGGAAAAACCCCTCTCCTTGGAACCGGTCCCTGGTGCCAAAAATGTTGGGGGCCACTGGGCTACTGTACCTCCAGGATCCCTTCCAACTCACTTCTTCTGTACTTCTTCTGGGGTGTGTGTGTGTGGATTCCACCCAATGGCCATTGTCCGAAGGGGGTGGCCCTGGCCTGCGCAGGAAGACCCTTGGAGAAGGGGAGGAGGGCTCGATGGGATGAATGAGGCCATCGTGGGAGGCAGTGCCGGGTGTGGAAGGTGGCAGGGCCTCTGCCCACGGAGATGCCATCCCAGCCTGGGTGAGTCAGAGTTGAGTATCAGAGATTGATCACTGCCTGGGATTAGGAGAGCAACAAGGTTGGGCCCCGGTTCCGGGTTGAGTAAGGCAGGACTGTTCCTTATTTGTTTGATGATGTCTTGTAAATATTATGTGATCATCTCAACCCCTGAGACTCCAGGATGAACAAACCGAAGACAGGATCCAGTAAACCCAGTCAACGTAAGACAGGACGGCCTGACTGGCTGGGGAATTCTGGCAGATGAAACCCACAAAGTTAGCACGAGTGGACACCCCTCGGTTAAAGCCTTGCCCAGGGAAGGTCCAGCCAGCGGCCTCACCTTTCTTGCTCCCCAGATCTTTCCCGGAACCCCTTTGATGGGGGGTGGGGAATCTCCACCGGCCTCCAAGCATCGGACCTGGTGGCAACGCCGACCCTGCAGCTCAAAGCCTGGGACTCCGATCACCAACCCCACAGCGCAGCCGTCAGAGGTGCTTCTGGGGGTGTGTGTGTCTCCCTCCTGCAGAGCCAAAGGCGAGGGCCCGGGGATTATGGGTAGGGAAGTCCACGCACAGGTGGGAGCAGGATGGGCAAAGACGTCCGCTCCCCGAGACTTGGGAGCCGCGTTCCCACGTGGGAGTCAGGTCTGCACCCGCCCTCACACACACACTCTTCAGGGCTTACATAACATCTGGAGGCCGGCCGAGAGGAACAGGTTTTATCAGCTGCGGTGATTGCAAAAAAAGCAAGTGTGCATTCCACAACTCCGAGAGCAACACTACACGCCAGGAGGTGATCCTGCCCAGAGATCAGCTTTTGGCAACTGGAGGGGCAGGAAGGAAGGAAGGAAGGACGGCTCCTATGGAGACGAAGCTTCCCATGGACCCCCAACATGCCCTGCTCAATGAGGGGAAGGACGATGAGATGGTAAGGGCAGGGGGACCCTCCCCACGGCTCGGGAATTAACTGGGGGGGGGGAATCTTCAGTGCTCTCCAAACAGGGCTGTTTTCTTGTGGACATTTTTGGACCCAATTAGGTAACATCATCAGGGCTAGAAGGTAAAGGGGATTATGAGGAGGAGGAGGAGGAGGAGGATTGTAGGGTCCTTGGTGTTCTCTGAGCTGGTTTTCTTGCAGACATTTCATTACCCAACTAGGTAACATCATCAGGGCTAGAAGGGAGGGGGGTTGCTGCCTAGTTACAGGTAGTTCTCAACTTACAACTGTTTGTTTAGCAACCCTTCAAAGTTACGATGGTACTGAAAAAAATGACCTACAACCAGTTTTTGGGCATCCGATTATGGCCGCGTCCACAGGGCCACCTGATCAGAATTGGGGTGCTTGGCCTCCATGGCTGCAGTGTCCCCCGCCACCTTCCGCCGCCTCCCCAGGCAGCTTCTGACAAGGAAAGCCAATGGGGGGGGGGACTGGATTCATTTAACAGCCTTGTGGTACACTTAACAACTGCAATGATTCATTTAACAACCATGGCCAAAAAGATTGCAAAACCAGGTGCGACTCATTTAACAACTGCCTTGCTTAGTAACAGAAATTCTCATCCCACTTGTGATCATAAGTTGAGCATTAACTGTACGTACAGTAATTTGCCCTCTCAGTGTTGTTGTTGTGTGTGTGTGTGCGTGTGTTGGTTCCTTCATTGGGCTGTTGCTTTACTGTTTTTTTTTATTGAAAAGTTTTATAAAAGTTACAATATAAACCCCCAAACCAACCCACCCTAAACCCCCCCCTCCCTCCCCCACTTCCCAGAGCTGAATACAGGGTTACAAATATAATAATCATAATCTAACTAACATTAACCAACTATATAAATAACCAAGTCCATAATGCGCTTTAACTCCCCTTTAACATAAATATAATAATAATAATTAAAACATAAACAAATTAGTATCCTAATCATTAAACAATAGAATATCCATATTGTTAAACAATACTAATACTAAAAGTAATAGTATAATTAAAACTAATAAAAATTTCACTATAATAAACTATTAATACTAATAATACTCTAAAATTTACTCATAAGCTAAATGGAACTTTTTAGTCCCGTATTTATTCTGAATATAATCTATCCATCTTCTCCAAACCGAAATGTATCTTTCTTGTGAGTGATCCTTCAAATAGGCAGAAATCTTAGCCATTTCTGCTAAATTTGACACTTTAAGCGTCCATTCTTCTATAGTAGGCAAGCAATCCTTCTTCCAATATTGCCCTACTAATAACCTGGCAGCTGTTATCAAATTCAACATCAAGTTAGTTTCTTCAGTATCACAATCTGTAATAACACCCAACAAAAATAATTGTGGAGTGAACTTTATCTTTCTCTTGAAGATCTTTTGAATGTTCCACCAAATCTTAATCCAAAAAGCTTTTATATTTCTACAAGTCCACCAAATATGAAAATAAGTAGCATCCAAGCTACCACATCTCCAACATTTGGGCTGTAAATTAGGATACATACAAGACAACTTTTTAGGATGCCATCTATAAAACATTTTGTAAAAATTTTCTCTTAAAATTTGAGCCTGGGTAAATTTTACATTTCTAACCCAATTACCTCCCATATATCCAGTGGAATCGGTTCTTGAATATTTTGGGCCCACTTTACCATACAATCTTTAACTAATTCCATTTCCGAATCCATCTCTATTAAAGCATTATAAATTCTCTTTATATGCGCTCGATTTTGATCTTTAATCTGTTTTACCAAATTCTCATCCATTAATGTAATACCAACCTTTTGATCTAAC
>NW_015398280.1:4678-7015 GCF_001527695.2 Protobothrops mucrosquamatus
TTGAATATTTTGGGCCCACTTTACCATACAATCTTTAACTAATTCCATTTCCGAATCCATCTCTATTAAAGCATTATAAATTCTCTTTATATGCGCTCGATTTTGATCTTTAATCTGTTTTACCAAATTCTCATCCATTAATGTAATACCAACCTTTTGATCTAACTTCCACCTAACCAACAATTGAGTATACTGAAACTAAGACTGTACAATATTTTCTTGCTTTAACTCAGCTAACGATTTTAATTGCCAATCATTCCCTACCAATCTAAGTAATTCCTTATAAGAAATCCTATCCAAATTCTTATAAGGAATTACTTAGATTGGTAGGGAATGATTGCCAATCATTCCCTACCAATCTAAGTAATTCCTTGTTGCTTTGCTGTTTGATTGTTTGTCTGAGTTGGGGATTCCTTGGTTAGGACATCCTTTATCGCTTGATTGTTTGCCAGGTGTTAATTCCTGCCACTCTGGGTGTTGTCAACTCAGACCCGCAACGAAGCACTAAGCAACAGCCTAACCAAGACGCAATGCAGGAGGGAACAGCACCCCTACCCCCAACGCTGACAGGCTCTGTCTCAGGAGGGTCTCCGCCATCCAGGCCGGGGATCTTGTCCCAAAGGTGTTTTTTCCCCCAAAAGGCAACTGGACTTTCTTGGTTTTGCTTCTCATCCAAGAAGCTTCTTCAGCTGAAAAAAAAAGCTTCTTGGATGAGAGGTGAAACGTCTTCAGAGAAGAAACAAAGTCCAGTTGCCTTTTGGGACTGGCAGGGTACACCAGCTGACATCAACCTCCCCTCCAGTGGTGGGATTCAGATAGGTCAGTGATGGCGAACCTTTTAGAGACCGAGTGCCCAAAAACTGGCCCCGTCCCCACTCCACCCCCTGCCCCGCCTCCACTCCATCCCATCCTGCCTGCCCACAGAGCCACTCACCGCCTCCAGAGCCCACCACAGATCACCCAGCAGCGCCATGGCGGCCACGCCCTCTGCCCGTGCCCCACAGCATCCACTGTGCGCAATGGGGCATGAGGGCAGAGTTTTGTCTATGCTGTCTGGCTGCCATGTCCTGGCTGTGCTGCTCCGCGTGGGCCACGCTCGGGGGCGACTCTCCTCCAGGGGGGCTGCTGGTGAGGAGGGGGTTGCAGGGGGAGGCAAGGCTGGCGCAACGGCACGTGTGCCCACAGAGAGGGCTCCGAGTGCCGCCTCTGGCACCCGTGCCATAGGTTCGCCACCACTGAGATAGGTGAACAACCGGTTCTCTGTCTGCATGCTGCTTCCGGTAGTTCATTCTGGGCCTGGGCAACACAAAATTAGTTACTGGTTCTGTCAAAGTGGTGTGAACCGGCTGAATCCCACCTCCCCTCCCACCCCCAGTGCTGAAGATGTTCCCTAGCAGGATAAGGAAACGTCTGCAAGGAAACAGCCAACTTCAGAGACCAACAAAGACCCCACAAACCGGCATATTTTGCCAGCTCCTTCCTGTAAACATGAGTCTGTGGTGGATGGTCTGAAGCGGTAACACACCCTACTGCTTTCCTGAGGCACATCGATCATAGAATCCTAGGATGCGAAGGGACCTCAGAGGTCTTCTAGTCCAACCCCCTGCTCAAGGCAGGAGACCTTATATCATCCCACTCAAATGGTTGTGTAGTCTAGTTTTGAAAGCCTCCAGTGATGGTGCACCAACAACCTCAGGAGGCAAATTGTTCCATTGATTAATTGCTCTCACTGTCAGGAAATTTCTCCTTACTTCTAGATCGGATCTCTCTTTGATAAGACTCACCCGTTACTCTTTGTGGTGCCATCAGGTGCTCTGGCGAGTAAGTCAATCCCCTCTTCTCTGTGACAGCCCCTCAAGTCTTGGAAGACACGTCACCCCTAGTCCTTCTCTTCAGTAGGCTGGATACCAAGGTCCCCCAACTGGTCCTCACACAGCTTAGCCCCCAGAGCCCCAGATCAATCTTTGCTGCTCTTCTCTGCACTCTTTCCAATCTCTCAACGTCTCTTTTGTATCGTGAACGGGATGTAGGATTCCACGTGTGGCCTCACCAGTGCTGTGTAAATCACAGTGTGGTATTAACACTCCACCTGATCTTGATATTGCCTCTCTTTTGATGCAGTTTAGGGCTGAGTTGGCTTTTTTTGGGGGGGGGGGAACTGCAGCAGACTGCTGGCTGAGCTGTAAGTGGCTGTCCACCAGGACTCCTAGGTCCCTCTCACAGTTTCTGCTATTGACCCACGTATGTCCTATTCCACACCTGTGCATTTGGTTTTTCCTGCCTAAATATAAAACCTTACTTTTCTCACCACTGAATCACATTTGACACAATAACAGA
>NW_015398281.1:0-1606 GCF_001527695.2 Protobothrops mucrosquamatus
CTCACCGTCTCCTGGTGATTGGCCCAAAGTCACCCAGCCGGCTTTCATGCCTAAGGCGGGACTAGAACTCACCGTCTCCTGGTGATTGGCCCAAAGTCACCCAGCCGGCTTTCATGCCTAAGGCGGGACTAGAACTCACCGTCTCCTGGTGATTGGCCCAAAGTCACCCAGCCGGCTTTCATGCCTAAGGCGGGACTAGAACTCACCGTCTCCTGGTGATTGGCCCAAAGTCACCTAGCCAGCTTTCATGCCTACGCCGGGACTAGAACTCGCCGTCTCCTGGTTTTTAACTTGGTACCTTTGAATAGTCACTAAGTGACAGATTGTAAGTTGAGGACTACCTGTACGATACAATGCAGGGCAGTGCAGTGCAATACAATATTCACAGCTTGGACTGAGAAGGACCCTGGCCGTTTCGGAGACATTCTTTCCCAATCTAATGGAAGAATCTCCTTGGGAATCTTTGAGGAACCTCTACGGATCTCCAGCTTCTCTTCTTCCCTGCCGGTGTTCCTCAACCCCTGCAGCTGGCTGAGCATCAGCCTTCATGGCCTCTGCCTGTTGCCTTCCAGACCGACCGTCGTCCTTTTAATTAAGAGCCTCGGTGGCTATAAAAAACCCCGGCGGGGCCACGAAGGATTCATAGCCTTCAGCTGGGCTCGGAGTAACGATGCAGTCAAGAGGAACTAATGTCAAATGAAGTCAGGAGATGGATGAGTTCGGAGGAGTAAGCCAACCCCTCGCTGTCCCTCTCACGTCTCGTAGTTTCCGCCTAGGGTTAATTACTCATCACTCCAGCTCGCAAGATTTTATGCCCGAGTGCCGCCCTCGCCACTCCGGTGTTGCTGTTTTTTTTCTTCAGACTGCGTCTCCTAAGCTCAGGATTATAAGAGACAAGAAAAATGGATTGGGTGGCTCCAGCTGGCAGGAAATGGTTTTGATTTTTATCATTATTATTATTATTTTGATTTTTTTATTATTATTATTATTATCCTTTGGCCAGATCATATATCTCACTGCTTCTTCAAAGCATTGGGGTTTTAAGTAGAGGCCCCCGTAGGATAGGGCCTTCCAAGGAAATGAAGCCTCTCCTTAAAAGCTCTTATTTGCTCACAGAAGAGCATTTATAATGTGGCTTTTAGCACCAGCAATAGCACCTAGACTTATATACCGCTTCACAGTGCTTTACAACCCTCTCTAAGCAGTTTACAGAGTCAGCATATTGCCCCCAACTATCTGGGTCCTCATTTTACCGACCTCGGAAGGATGGAAGGCTGAGTCAACCTTGAGCCCCGTCAGGATCGAACTCCAGGCAGTGGCCCTTCCTTCCTTCCTTCCTTCCTTCCTTCCTTCCTTCCTTCCTTCCTCCCTTCCTTCCTTCCTCCCTCCCTCCCTCCCTCCCTCCCTTCCCTTCCCTTCCCTTCCCTCCACTTACCAATAGCACCTAGACTTATATACTGCTTCACAGTGCTTTACAACTCTCTCTAAGCAATTTACAGAGTCAGCATACTGTATTTGCCCCCAACAATCTGGGTCTGGGTCCTCCTTTTACCGACCTCGGAAGGATGGAAGGCTAAGTCAACCTTGAGCTGGTCAGGATCGAACT
>NW_015398281.1:5095-7015 GCF_001527695.2 Protobothrops mucrosquamatus
TGACTTTATATGCATTTGTCCTTAAGGCTTGGTCTTGTGCAGCCAGAATTAGACCCTCGGTCTCTTTCTTCAATTTTCCTGCTCTTAGCCATTGCCAGGTCTTGTTATTATCTGCTTTCCCAGCTATTTTTTTAATGTACTGGCCATGTAGTGCTTTGTCTTCCCATGCCTCTATTCTGTTCTTCATTTGGTCTTTCTTGTAGGCCTTATTATTATTATTATTATTATTATTATTATTATTATTATTATTATTATTATTATTATTATTATTATTGATCATCGCACAGTCAGCCAGATGTTCAGACTGGATTTGGCATTTTGTCTACCTATCGAGTCCTTACCCAGGACCTGGGATAGGCAGATGTGGATGTTTGATGGCATTATAGATCTTGTCGCAGGATGGAAGCGGTTCCTAGTAAGGCCGCCTTTTGCAATTGACTAATAGCGAATTTGTCAATGCCGATGGTGGTGTTCATTCAAATGGTGCTGTCTGAATTCATTTACATTTTGAACTGCACACTCAGAAGATTCTGCTGACTTTGGCAACGTGTCCAGATAGCTTTCATAGCCAGAATAAAGTTTGCCAAGAATAGTTTTGGATTCTGGGGTTTCTCCCCCCCCACCCAACTTCCAGGTCTAATTTAGAACCGGTGATCTGTTCCCCAGAGTCTGCCTGATCCTGCTTAGCTTTTGTTGAGATCAGCCAAGGTCAGCTAAATCTGGCTTGCTAGGGAATATTGGACTTGATTAGAATATATTGGAAAGGGTTTCTGTTATTGCAGTTCATCGCAAACTAAATATGAAGCACAAAAGGGATGAGTCTGCTAAAAGTGTGAGAGAGAGAGAGGGAGCAGAGAGAGAGAAGAGGAGAGAGAGACAGAGACAGACAGAGAGAGGAGAGAGAGAGAAAGAGGGAGGAGTGAGAGAGAGAAGAGGAGAGAGTGAGAGAGAGAAAGGGAGGAGAGAGGGAAGAGGAGAGAGACAGAGAGAGAGAAAAAGGGAAGAGAGAGAAGACAGAGAGGGAGGAGAGAGAGAAAGGGAGAGAGAGAAGAGGAGAGAGAGAAAGGGAGAGAGAGAAGAGGAGAGAGAGAGAAGAGGAGAGAGCGAGAGAGAGAAAGGGAGGAGAGGGAAGAGGAGAGACAGAGAGAGAGAAAAAGGGAAGAGAGAGAAGAGAGAGAGGGAGGAGAGAGAGAGAGAGAGAGAGAGAGAGGTGATTTTAAGCTGCATCAGCAGAAATGTTTCAAAGATACGGAAAGCCACAATTCCACTGTAATTTATCGGAGGTTATTCTGTTTGGTGCCCAGGTAATCCTCCATAGGGATCAAAATTTCTGTGGCTAAGCCAGTCGGTTGTTAAGTAAGCCGCTCCCAACTTTGCAGCCTTTTTTGCCATGCCTGTTAGGTGAATCACTGCCGTCGTTAAATGAATCACGTGGTCGTGAAGCGAATCTGGTTTCCCCCCATTGATTTTGCCTGTCAGAAGCTGGCTGGGGACAGACACTGCTTGGTTATAAGTCATGGACTGCCAACAATCTTTTACCCTGGAGGTATTTTCTTCTTGGACCCACACATTTGAGTGGGGTTTCCAGTGTTTGAAAAACTTCAAAACCCTTATAATTTATTTTTCTTCCTCTTTCCCTCCCTCCTTTCTCCTCTCCCTTTCTCCTTCCTTCCTTTCTTCCTTCCTTCCGTTCGTAATTCCTTCCTTCCTTCCTTCCTTCCTTCCTTCCTTCCTTCCTTCCTTCCTTCCTTCCTTCCTTCCTTATTCTATTCTATTCTATTCTATTCTATTCCCTATTCCCTATTCCCTATTCCCTATTCCCTATTCCCTATTCCCTATTCTATTCTATTCTATTCTATTCTATTCTATTCTATTCTATTCTATTCTATTCTATTCCCTATTCCCTATTCCCTATTCCCT
>NW_015398282.1:0-1876 GCF_001527695.2 Protobothrops mucrosquamatus
CAGGGTGCCGTCAGCCAGACAGTGCCGGCTGGCGACCCCAAGGGGGAGGGCCTTCTCTGTGGGAGCTCCCACCCTGTGGAACGAACTACCCCCAGAGATCAGGGTGATCCCTGATCTTCCTTCCTTCCGCCGCGCCCTTAAGACATGGCTATTTCAGCAAGCAGGACTGGCCTAGGGGAAATTTTTAGTTGGGTTTTAAATATAATTTTAAATTAACATAGGCCTAATATTATATCTTTTTAATTGGGTTTTAATTATAGTATTCTGTACTTTTGTAATTGTTTTATCTGGCTGTTAGCCACCCTGAGTCCGTAAGGAGAAGGGCGGGATATAAATACAATAAACATAACAAACATAACATAATTGCTAGTACGCATAGCTTAGCACAGTGATGGCGAACCTTTTAGAGACTGAGTGCCCAAACTGCAACACAAAACCCACTTATGCATCGTTGGGTGCCGGGTGGGTATGGCCCATTGGGTGGGTGTGGCCCGTTGGGTGGGTGTGGCTCGTTGGGTGGGCGTGGCTGTGGTGGTAATGGCAGACTGGGTGGGACTAAAAAGTTCAATCAATCAATTCCAACTTTGCAAGATCTTTTTTTTTCCCACAAGAAGTTGAAATTGATTGATTGATTGGACCTTTTTTTTTTTGCATACAGCGGCTGAGGCCTAAAGCGAAAAGGTTTTATAAAACCCAGCTGAAGGCCTAGGACTGGGGCAATGGCACGTGTGCCCACAGAGAGGGCTCTGAGTGCCGCCTCTGGCACCCGTGCCATAGGTTCGCCACCACTGGCTTAGCAGGTCATAAAGAATTTTATTGAGGAAACAGAACATGTTCCTTGTTTTACCGTGCTCATTTTCTAAAAAAGTTCGTTGGTTGTTAATAGGAGTCACTGCTGTTTCTCTCTGTGAGTTCACCACATTCTTTCCCTCTGTTTATAATCACAGTTCATTAGTGGACCTGATGAAAATGTATAGCTAGGAAACTTCACTGCAATCCTACTTGCAATTTCAACAAGCTGAAAAGAGTATTTCCTGTCATTGCTTTCTTTAAGTAATCATATTGTTATTTTATCTATGTTTGAGATCAAGCCTTTCAAATCTGCAATTGTTTTCTAGTGATGTCTCTAGTAAGTCTGCAATAAGTACAACAAATATGTACAGATATTCCTCAACTTACCACCCTTCAATATTACGACTGATCCCCGAAAACTACTTAAGACCTAATTTTGAAGTTACAACAGCCGTATCCCCATGGCCATGTGACCACATTTTGGTTGCTTGGCAAGTAGCTCATATGTATAACCATTTGCAGCATCCCATAGTCCAGTGGTTCTCAACCTTTTTAATGCCGCGACCCCAACTGGTCGTAAGTCGAGGACTAAACCGGTCATAAGTCAAGGACTAAAGCGGTCGTAAGTCGAGGACTAAAGCGGTCGTAAGTCGAGGACTACCCAACTGGTCGTAAGCCGAGGACTTTCCTTGCCCGGGAGTGCCGCGCATGCGTGGTTCCGCCCCCTGCGCCGGCCGAGGCGTAGCTGGCAAGCGGCAGAGACGGAGCAGGCCGACCACCAGCTGGCCCAGCCCAAGGGAGGTAAGGCACTCGCCGGAAAAGGGGGAAAAAATGGCGGACAAAAAATGGCGGACAAAAAAAATGGCGGACAGCCTTGCTTGGCGACCCCCGTGAAATGGTCGATCGACCCCAAATGGGGTCCCGACCCACAGGTTGAGAACCACTGCCATAGTCACATCACTACATTGTTTGCTAGTTTCTGGACTCTACTTCTGGTTTCCATCAAAAAAATGCCTATTTGGCATAATGGATTTCCTTAAAGACTGCCACAAAAATGCTGAAAAATCAGTTTCAGTCATGTGAT
>NW_015398282.1:5374-7015 GCF_001527695.2 Protobothrops mucrosquamatus
TTATATGTTTTAGCCTCCAGTCCCCTAATCATCTTTGTTGCTCTTCTCTGTACTCTTTCTAGAGTCTCAACATCTTTTTTACATTGTGGTGACCAAAACTGGATGCAGTATTCCAAGTGTGGCCTTACCAAGGCATTGTAAAGTGGTATTAATACTTCACGTGATCTTGATTCTATCCCTCTGTTAATGCAGCCTAGCATTGTGTTGGCCTTTTTGGCAGCTGCAGCACACGGCTGGCTCATATTTAAATGATTGTCCACTAGGACTCCGAGGTCCCTCTCACAGTTACTACTATTGAGCAAGGTACCCCCTTATTCATTATGAACTTAAGAGCAAATAAGATTTAAATCATGAACATAAAACACAACTAATTCTCAAACCCTAAAGATTTTAAGTATTGCCACAAATATTTCTGAGTATTATAGTTTATCTCATCAACTACAGCTAGATATACTGAAAAACTTCTTCCAGCATCATTAAGTTAAATGGCTTCATTCACTTCTGTAGCTGTTGTGCCAATCATAAAACACCTGAGCAGATTAACGTTAGAGATGAAGGAGAAAGAAGACTCAATCTTTTATAAAATTTGGGGGAAATTTTATCAGTGGGTTGAAACACGTTAGAATAAGAAGAGATTTTAGAGTTTTATTATATTAAGTATAAGGTTGATGATTGGAAATAGTTGTTATGCTACCAACTATGCTAATTATTTAAAGGAATATTAGTGTTGTATCAAATGTCAGTTGTAACTATACTGATTTATTCTTATAACTGTCTAGTATTATATAAACAATTATACTTAATATGAAGACCCGGACAACAGCTTGTTCGCTGAATTACGTATTTACTGTATTTATCCACACCCTGTCCCTTTTATCCCGATTTTCCTGTACCCGCACCGATCCTACCCTTTCCCTACCCATATAAAATCTAATAAAATATATTTTTTAAAAAAAATACCTGAGCAGAAATATCTAAAATGGTATCTAGTTAAATATTATAATACATAGTTGATGTCCAAGTTTCATCATATTGCTATATCTTCAAGTTGTGCTTGGAAGTATCCAGTAACAATACAGGTAGTCCTTGACTTACAATCACAATTGAGCCCAAAATTTCTGTTATTAAGTAAGACATTTATTAAATGAGTTTTGCCCCTTTTTATGACCTTTCTAGGCACAGTTGTTAAGTGAATCTCCGCAATTGATAAGTTAGTAACACTATTGTTAAGTCAGTCTGGCTTCCCCATTGACTTTGCCTGTCAGAAGTTTGCAAACGGTAATCACATGACCTCGGGACACTGCGACCGTCATAAATATGAACCAGTTGCCAAGCAGCTGAATTTTGATCACATGATCACGGGGATACTGCAAAGATTGTTAACTGTGAAAAACAGTCATTTAAACAGAATTTAATTTTCACTATTAATCTAATGACAAGGCGAGAGAGATGTGCTGCCTCTCTATAGCCATCAATTAAGCATCAATATTTTGAATCTCCTTTTAAAAACAAAATTCAAAGGCTATTCTCATCTTTAGAACAAAAAAGCAAAGCATTGTGGAGAAAATGGATCATTAAAGCTGTGCTTAATTACAAGGCTCACTGCTTAAAATAATTATTTCACCTACTGCACTGTGCATA
>NW_015398283.1:0-2128 GCF_001527695.2 Protobothrops mucrosquamatus
GTAAGCCTCAATCCAGCGTAAGAGTTTCTAATGGATAATTTTACTGCCTGACATTTGCATTTCTCGCCGTTGGAAGTTCCCCAAAGGTCGGTCCACAGAGAAGCTCTGAAGTAACATTTGAAAAATGTTCAGCACATAGAAGAAATGAGTTTATGGCACACTCTGAAATGAAACCCACATTTGCTAAATGAACTCCGCTGCTTTGCTTCTCGGTGATTTTGCTCCGTTTTAATTAACATAATATCCCTTTGAGACACCATGGGAATCTAAAGGAGGCTGATATTTCCTCTCTTTTCTCCTTCTGCCTACCCACACAATATGGCCATCTGTGGTATACAACCTTTCCCTAAAGACTCAAGCTCATCTTTCTCAGCTTTTCCCAGCCCATCTTATTTTCTGGACCTCGCCCGCAGCACATGGCTGAAAGACTTACAGCAATCATTGGCAGTGTCTCCACTCAGAGTTTGTCTGCTGCTCTAATGCTGAGGTAATGCTCCCTGAAGACAAATGTTTATGAAGAATAAATTACATCTGGTGTATAAAGTCAGCCCTTCAGATGTGTAGGAAAGGTCTCCAGCTGTGGGAATCTAACCAGCTTCCAACCAGTCTCCAACTGTGGGAATATAACCAAAAGATCCCCCGGCTTTGATTGGGGTGGGGAAAAAAAAAAGTGGTGCCAGCAAGCCTTTTGCACATTATTCACTTTTATCTGTAGAGGAAGACAATCATAATTATCTTGATTGCCTTCAGTAATTATCTCTTCCCTGTAACTGTCCCATAGGTTGGCTTTATTTTAGAGTGGTGTCTTTACTGAGATACACATTATGTAAGCATTCCTGAAATTATTATTGTTAATACAGTATTCCAAAACTGAAGACTAAAATAGGAATTTCAACATCCAATTCCTGTTTTACTTTATGAGCCTCTTATTTCATCTTACTGCTAATTGTTATTTATAAGCATCCAAAACACTAAATTCACTTTTTTTTCTTTCTTTTCTTTTCTGTAAACTTAAAAACATGATAACAGTAATAATAATAATAATAATAATAATAATAATAATAATAATAATAATAATAATAATAATAATAATAATAATAATAATAATAATAAAGTTGGAAGGGACCTTGGAGGTCATCAAGTCCAACCCCCTGCTCAGGCAGGAAACCCTACACCATTTCTGACAAATGGCTGTCCAGTCTCTTCTTAAAAACTTCCAGTGTTGGAGCATTCACTGCTTCTGGAGGCAGGTTGTCCCACTGGTTAATTGTTCTAACTGTCAGGAAGTTTCTCCTTAGTTCTAGGTTGCTTCTCTCCTTGATTAGTTTCCATCCATTACTTCTTGTCCTGCCCTCAGGCGCCTTGGAGAATAGCTTGACTCCCTCTTCTTTGTGGCAGCCCCTGAGATATTGGAACACTGCTATCATGTCCCCCCTCGTCCTTCTCTTTGTTAAACTAGACATACCCAATTCCAGCAACCGTTCCGTATATGTTAACTCTGAAATGACCATATTTCTCATGAGTCAAGAAGACAAGACAAGCGTAACGCAGCAGAGTGCAGATGGATTAATGTTAATAACGTCAGCATTGACCCACCATCTTGGATAGACAATCTCCTGAGGGAAAGTGAAGCTATTTCGTGTTAAAAGGAAACTGTACTTTGGTGACTATATTTATTTCTTAACCTACATAAGTCACAGAGATACACTTCTTGAAAGAAAATACTCACCACCATAGTGGTTTAGTTTTAATGGTATTTATTCATCTCTTTTATATGTCTTAGTTTAATATTTTATGTGGTGATTAGATATAGAAAAGGCTGTTCTGTTTCTGATTTGCTTTGCACAGAAAATTTAAATTCATGAGCAACATTGTGCATGAATTTTTAGACCAAACTTTTAAAATATATACCATGTAGCTCAAAGCTTCATTATTATTATTATTATTATTATTATTATTATTATTATTATTATTATTATTATTATTATTATTATTATTATTATTATTATTATTATAATTTAATTTATATACCGCCCTTCTCCCGCAGGACTCAGGGCGGTGCACAGCGTATTAAAAACAGTACAAATACAAAACATAAAAATACAAACCCCTATAAAACCAGATTAAA
>NW_015398283.1:5406-7013 GCF_001527695.2 Protobothrops mucrosquamatus
TTTTTTTTTTTTTTTTAGCTTACGAGACAAGAAGAAAAAGAGAGGCATAAAGAGATACATAAAACCATGCACATCATAGATAACAGGGTGACACAGAGTTTTTCTCCCTAACTCTCTCACAATCATACAACTAAGTCATTTCATGGAACTAAATGTGGGGGATCAGGACCAGCAAAAGGAAATCTTTTTTGTACCATGGTGCATCATCAAATTTGCAGACGATTCCAAGGTGGCAGGAATAGCCAACACTCCAGAAGACAGGCTTAGGATACAGGAGAATCTGGACAGACTTGAACACTGGGCGCTATCTAACAAAATGAAATTCAATGGTGAAAAAAGTAAGGTTCTACACTTAGGCAAGAAAAACCAAATGTACAGGTATAGTATAGGGGGTACCTTGCTCAATAGTAGTAACTGTGAGAGGGATCTTGGAGTCCTAGTGCACAATCACTTAAATATGAGTCAGCAGTGTGCTGCAGCTGCCAAAAAGGCCAACACAGTGCTGGGCTGCATTAACAGAGGGATAGAATCAAGATCACGTGAAGTATTAATACCACTTTACAATGCCTTGGTAAGGCCACACTTGGAATACTGCATCCAGTTTTGGTCACCACGATGTAAAAAAGATGTTGAGACTCTAGAAAGAGTACAGAGAAGAGCAAAAAGATGATTAGGGGACTGGATGCTAAAGCATATAAGGAACGGTTGCTGGAATTGGGTATGTCTAGTTTAATGAAGAGAAGGACGAGGGGGGACATGACAGCAGTATTCCAATATCTCAGGGGCTGCCACAAAGAAGAGGGAGTCAAGCTATTTTCCAAAGCGCCTGAAGGCAGGACAAGAAGCAACGGATGGAAACTAATCAAGGAGAGAAGCAACCTAGAACTAAGGAGAAACTTCCTGACAGTTAGAACAAATAACCAGTGGAACAACCTGCCTCCAGAAGTGGTGAATGCTCCAATACTGGAAGTTTTTAAGAAGAGACTGGACAGCCATTTGTCTGAAATGGTATAGGGTTTCCTGCCTGAGCAGGGGGTTGGACTAGATGACCTCCAAGGTCCCTTCCAACTTTATTATTATTATTATTATTATTATTATTATTATTATTATTATTATTATTATTATTGTTATTATTATTATTATTATTATTATTATTATCACCACCACCACCACCATCATCATCATCATTATTATTATTATTATTATTATTATTACAATACAATTGTGGCAATGGTGGCAAATTTGGATTGTTTTTTAAAGGAGACATTCATTGAGAATCAAATTATCAATGGTTACTTACATCAATGGAGGTTTACCATTTCTTGAATCACAAGCAAGATGCATTCTATTTTGATTTCTGAGAACTAACAATGGATGGGATTTGTCATCTTCCAGTCCAGGGAAGATAGCCATTATGTGACACAAAATGCTCTCCTATGGCATGATCTAGCAGGGTTTTTCTTGTGCTGTTATGCTCTTAAACTTTTCTTGACCCCTGCCAGGTAGTAGTTAGAGTGATAAAAGGAAGCTTATACTGGCAAATGAAGAGAAAAGCCTTGAGAAAAGAAACACCTAGTAATTTGCTGGTGTTACCTTACGGAAGCAAT
>NW_015398284.1:0-1729 GCF_001527695.2 Protobothrops mucrosquamatus
ATCTATCTATCTATCTATCCATATGTATCTCTCCATATCTATCTATCTATCTATCTATCTATCTATCTATCTATCTATCTATCTATCTATCTATCCATATGTATCTCTCCATATCTATCTATCTATCTATCTATCTATCTATCTATCTATCTATCTATCTATCTATCCGTATGTATCTCTCCATATCTATCTATCTATCTATCTATCTATCTATCTATCTATCTATCTATCTATCTATCTATCTATCTATCTATCTATCCGTATGTATCTCTCCATATCTCTATCTATCTATCTATCTATCTATCTATCTATCTATCTATCTATCTATCTATCTATCTATCTATCTATCTATCTATCTATCTATCTATCTACCTACCTACCCACCTACCTACCTACCCACCTACCTATGTATCTATTTATGTATCTATGTATCTCTCTCTCTCATCTATCTATCGATCTATCTATAACATCTCTCTCTATATATATATACAGTATATATAAATATATATGGGTGCTCTCTGAGAGTGGTGGTTTCCTTGCAGACGTTTCATGACCCAACTAGGTTACATCATCGGTGATAGAAAGGAGTGGGGTTGGAGGAGGAGGAGGAGGAGGAGAGGGGTGAGGAAGAGGAAGAGGAGGAGCAGGAGGAGGGCTGTGGGGTCCTTGGTGCTCTCTGAGTTTGGTGGCTTTCTTGCAGACGTTTCATGACCCAACTAGGTTACACCATCAGTGCTAGAAGGGAGATGGGATTGGCTCTCTTTTTATATGCTAGTGGCCTGCCCTTGAGACCTTGCTTTGTAAATTGCACTTCCAAAGCTGATCTTTACAACGTGACGTTCCTGATGCCGGGCCAGGTTGAATTCCCATCCGGAGGAAGGTCTTATGCACCCAGCCATTCTCAGCAGCCCTGAGATTAGTCTTTTAATAGAATAATCGAATTCTTTAACCCGAATAATTCTCCTGGGACTTACAAACAAGATCCTCTGATGGGTAAGAACAACAAGAGCCACAGATAGGGAAATTTGGAGAGAGGAGTTGCTCGGACATTACCCCCTGAATTGTATCTGAAGAGGGATGAGAAAGGAGAGGAGAGAGAAAGGAGTAAAGGAGGGGAGAAGGAAGTAGGAAGGTTGGAGGAGAGAGTGTTGAAGGAAAGAGAAGAGGAGAGGAAGAAGAGGGAAGAAAGAGAAGAAAGGGAGAAAGAAGGTAGAGAAGAAGGAGTGGGGATGCCGTGAAAGGGGAAACGGGCGAGCAACACCAAAAGTCATGTGCATGTATTTATTTCATTAAAAGTATCTTATATATAAGAATGTAAAAAGAATGTATGTTAACATCTGATAAATATCACGGTATATGTATGGGGGAGAGTTTGGAAAAATAAATAAATAAATTTAAAAACAAAAAAAAGAGAGCCAAAGAGACGCTTTGCTGGAGAAGATCCCAGTTAACGCTGACCTTCTCGCTTTAGATCAGTGGTTCTCAACCTTTCTAATGCCGCGACCCCAACCAGTCGTAAGTCGAGGATTAAACCGGTCGTAAGTCGAGGACTAAACCGGTCGTAAGTCGAGGACTACCCAACTGGTCGTAAGTCGAGGACTTTCCCTGCCCGGGAGCGCCGCGCATGCGTGGTTCCGCCCCCTGCGCCGGCCGAGGCGTAGCTGGCAAGCGGCAGAGACGGAGCAGGCCGACCACCAGCTGGCCCAGCCCAAGGGAGGTAAGGCACCCG
>NW_015398284.1:1876-7013 GCF_001527695.2 Protobothrops mucrosquamatus
CAAGCGGCAGAGACGGAGCAGGCCGACCACCAGCTGGCCCAGCCCAAGGGAGGTAAGGCACCCGCCGGAAAAGGGGGAAAAAATGGCGGACAAAAAAAATGGCGGACAAAAAAAATGGCGGACAGCCTTGCTTGGCGACCCCCATGAAATGGTCGATCGACCCCAAATGGGGTCCCGACCCACAGGTTGAGAACCACTGGGTTAGATGAACCCCCTTGATCAGGGGGTTAAAATGAGCAGCTGATTAAAAGCATGTGAAGGAGATGAAAAGTGAGTTAAAAATTAACCCTCTGGGAAACCGAAAAGCAGACTTGCAACTTTATTTATTTATTTTTTTTGCTAAGTAACCTCGGTGTGGAGGTAGGCACATTTTCACTCCGCTTTGAATGTGCAATTCTATCATCCACCTTTGGCTGAAAAATAAAAAAAAATTTGGACCCTCGCTTCCTCCTCGTCCAGCTCCACATCACTTCCTACCTCCACACCCATTTCCCACCTCCCCTTCCTGCCCCACATCCTGTTTATGGCTTATTGGCAGGGGTGGGGTGGGGGATGCCTAGCCCCCCCTAGCCCTCCCCTTCCTGACCTCTTGGCTTTTTTCTATTTTCCCCCCAAAGTCTTTGGTCCAACCAAAGACTTGTCCAGCTTCGGCAACTTGGCCACATCTGCAGACCTCAATTCCCTGATTCCCCCCCCCCCCCACACACACACACCAAATCCAACATTAGATTTATTACTGCTGGAATAAATAGAAAGGCTGAGCAGTGAGTTAGAAAGAGATTGGACTACCTGCCTGGAGTGTTGTTCTTTCTGATTAGTTCTGCACGGACAGGATGAAATCCTAAAGCCCTACTTAGAGCTGCCTCTTTCTCATTTAGAAATTATTTTCTACATGGCTCAGCCTAGTGGAGGTGTTCTAGAAGTAGGAGCAGAGTAGTAACAACAACACAAAGCAGAGAAAGTGTGAGCATTTATTTCCAGACTGACCTAATTTTTTACTAGATGCAGTCGTCAAAAACTCTTCAGTACAAAGAAGGTGCTACAAGGATTTTTCTCTCCCTGTGTATTGGGGGGGTCTTCTTCCATGTTGGGGTCCTTAGAAACGGGGTGGAGCAGTGTGGCTTAACCTCAGCAGGAGAACCACCCAGCTCAGAGAGCACCAAGGACTCCATATTCCTCTTCCTCCTCTTCCTCCTCCTCCCCCTCCTCTCTGTAAATCCCACTCCCTTCTAACACTGATGATGTTACTTAGTTGGGTCATGAAATGTCTGCAAGAAAACCACCCAGCTCAGAGAGGACAAAGGAACTCACAGTCCTTTCCTCCTCCTCCTCCTCCTCCTCCTCCTCCTCCTCAACCCCACTTCCTTCTAGTACTGATAATGTTACCTAGTTTGTTAACAAAACATCTGCAGGAGAACCACCCAGCTCAGAGAGCACCAGAGAGCCCACACTACAGAAGCTGCAACAAGCTTGACTTCCCCCAGAATCCCTTATCTGACGGGTCCCAAGCGAAGGCGGTCAGCCCGGGAAGATTCTTGTAACTCAAGGGAGTAACTTTGAGACTATTCACTAGGGCTCTCTGTGCCTAACAGACTTTGCTCAAGGGCACAAAAAGGAAAGGAGCAGAAGAAGCACCAGTTCCTCCATGGAAGCCTCCGTGGCTCCTCTAGATCTCTCTACTCACCTGCCTTCTCTAGATCGGTCCATGGAGTCGAACTGCTTCCTCAACCATCTGAAGGAGAAAGACGAGAGGTCACCGTTTTAGAAAGCGGTACGTAGGCAGAATGACAGAGTTGGAAGGGACCTTGAAGGTCTCCTACTCCACCCCCTTGCTCAAGCATTTCAGACAAATAGCTGTCTAATCTCTTCTTGAAAACCTCCAGTGATGGAACACCTACAACTTCTGGAGGCAGGTGGTTCCACTGGTTAATTGTCCTCACTGTCAGGGAGTTTCTCCTTAGTTTTCCGTTGCTTCTCTCCTTGATGAGTTTCCATCCGTTGCTTCTTTATGATTTGCTTTGTACTGAAGCTCCTCAGCGATCTTCAAAGGTGATGAAGACTCTTGTCCCATAGCAAAGTTAAGAGTAATTTATTGCTCGGGTTAGTGTTCTGGGGTTGGAATGGGGAAAGGGGCAGAGAAGTATGAGTACTGCTTTATACATCCTTAGTAAGGCCACACCTGGAAGACAGCATCCAGTTTTGGCCACCCCAGTGCAAAAAAGACGTTGAGACTTTGGAAAAAGTGCAAAGAAGAGCAAAATAAGATGATTAAAGGCCTGGAGACTAAAACATACAGTTGCAGGAATTGGGGATGGCCAATCTGGAGAAAAGGAGGACTGGGGGGGGGGGGGAAACATGATAGCAGCATTCCAATATCTCAGGGGCTGCCCCAAAGAAGAGGGAGTCAAGCTATTCTCCAAAGCGCCTGAAGGCAGGACAAGAAACAACAGATGGAAACTGATCAAGGAGAGAAGCAACCTAGAACTAAGGAGAAACTTCCTGACAGTCAGAACAATTAACCAGTGGAACCACCTGCCTCCAGAAGCGGTGAATGCTCCAACACTGGAAGTTTTTAAGAAGAGACTGGACAGCCATTTGTCCGAAATGGTATAGGGTTTCCTGCCTGAGCAGGAGTTGGACTAGATGACCTCCAAGGTCCCTTCCAACTCTATTCTGATTGAAGGAATGACCCTTTCCTCTCTGGTAAACGTTGAGGAACACGAAGAGTGTTAGTTAGCCATTCTCGGCCTCGGGACAGGACACACTAGTCTAAAGAAAAGAAGAAATAGGGGAGACATGATAGCAGTATTCCAATATTTGAGGGACTGCCACAAAAAAGAGGGGGTCAAGCTATTCTCCAAAGCACCAGAGGGAAAGACAAGAAACAATGATTGGAAACTGATCAAGGAGAGAAGCAACTTGGAACTGAGGAGAAACTTCCTGACAGTGAGGACAATCAGCCAGTGGAACAGCTTGCCACCAGAAATCGTGGGCGCTCCATCATTGGAGAATTTTAAGAGGAGACTGGACATTCATCTGTCTGAGATGGTATAGGTTCTACTGCTAGAGCAAGGGGCCGGACTAGAAGACCTCCAAGGTCCCTTCCAGCTCTATTCTATTCTAAACTCTTAATGTGGGACCACCGTCTTCATCCATTCCAGGTGAGTCCACTCCAAGAAAGCGCCGGATTGAGCGGCGTGCCCTCATCTGCTCCAGATTCGGTGGCTATCGGTGCTCTGCCCATATTTTCTCCCGCTGGCCCATACCTTTCGGTCTGGAGAGGAGTGGGTGATCGCTGCGTATCCGTCACCAGCCAGTTCAGCCCGGCCACCCAGAAGGTCACGTCATCCTCGCAAAAAGCTGGAGAAGACAAGATCACAAAAGGAGGTGAAGGACAATCGATGGATGAACTTCTCCTGGAGATCCTGGCCCAAAGGAAGGAAAGACTAACACAGAAGGCGCCATCTTGGCCAGAACTTGTTCTTCACACTCGGTATCTACTGCGTGTCTAGGTTCATGCAACAAGCTAAGCCTATAACCCTAGTTAACCAAATCCCACTCCTACATTCATGGGTCCTGAGATGTCCCGATAAGTAGACCATACAATATTAAGCCATCAGGGATCCAATACAGTTTCTGTAATAAGAGATTGGACCACAAGCTACCCGATCCTGTTTCAGCCACTAACCTAGATGATTGTGGGAAATTACTTTGTCTGCAACACTTATTCTTTCAGTCGTAATCAATTCGTGGTTGGGTGGTCTTATCAAAATATGAAAATAGATCTGCTATTGCCAAGGAAGCTGTCTAATGGGGATTAATGAATCAAGGTCAGGTGAAGTATGAATACCACTTTACAAGGCCTTGGTAAGGCCACACTTGGAATCCTGCAGCCAGTTTTGGGCACCACGATGTAAAAAAGATGCTGAGACTCTAGAAAGAGTGCAGAGAAGAGCAACAGAGATGATTAGGGGACCGGAGGCTAAAATATATAAGGAACGGTTGCTGGAATTGGGGGATGTCTAGTTTAATGAAGAGAAGGACGAGGGGGGACATGATAGCAGCCTTCCAGTATCTCAGGGGCTGCCCCAAAAAGAGGGAGTCAAGCTGTTCTCCAAAGAGCCTGAAGGCAGGACAAGAAGCAAAATAGATGGAAACTAATCAAGGAGAGAAGCAACCTAGAACTAAGGAGAAACTTCCTGACAGTTAGAACAATTAACCAGTGGAACAACCTGCCTCCAGAAGCTGTGAATGCTCCAACACTTTTTTTAAGTTATTAAGAAGAGTCTGGACAGCTATTTGTCTGAAATGGTGTAGGGTTTCCTGCCTGAGCAGGGGATTGGATCAGATGACCTTCAAGATCCCTTCCAACAGTATTATTATTATTATTATTATTATTATTATTATTATTATTATTATTATTATTATTATTATTATTATTATTATTATTATTATTATTATTATTATTACTGCCTAGGTGGTTTTAACAACTCTCAATGTTAATGACGGACTAATCCTCGAGATAATCATAATAATCATAAAAATCATAATAATCATAATCATCATAATCATAATAATGGAAGGGACCTTGGAGGTCTTCTAGTCCAACCCCCTGCTCAGGCAGGAAACCCTACACCATTTCAGACAAACCAGTTACAGCCATTCATTCAGTGACCGATCAAAGTAACAACAGTACTGAAAAAAGTGACTTCATAAGTGTTTTTCACACACTTTCGACAACTGCAGCCTCCCCAGGATCACGTGATCAAAATTCAGAGTCTTGGCAACTGGCATGTACTTATGACGGTTGCAGGGTCCCTGGGGTCATCTGATCCCCTTTTGCGACCTTCTGTCAAGCAAAGTCAATGGGGGAAGCCAGATTCATTTAACGACCGTGTGACTAATTTAACAACGGCAGTGTTTCGCTTAACAACTGCAGCAAGAAAGGTCATAAAACGGGGCAAAAATCGCTTAACAACCGACTCGCTTTGCAAGAGACATTTTGGGCTTAATTGTGGTCATAAGTCAATGTCAAGGTATTGATTTAACAGCTAACCAGCTTGTTTAATGTAAGATGTAAGATGTAATGATGGAAATGACTCAGCAGGGTCTGCGTTCCTTTAAGAGCCATTGTACA
>NW_015398284.1:7083-9637 GCF_001527695.2 Protobothrops mucrosquamatus
TACAGGTTTCAATTCTCCAAAGTTATTCTGATGTGATTGTTGACTGAAACTTACTTTCCCATTTTCAGGGATTTTTTTTTTAAATCAAACTAAAATAAAAAATTCATGGTAGGGTGCTCAATGTTGGCATATCAATCAGAAGAGAGCTGGAAGGAACCTTGGAGGTCTTCTAGTCCAGCCCCCATTCAACCCTCTATGCAGCCACGTTAGTATGCAAAATCCAAACGTCATATAAAGAAAGTGCCTAGAAAAGCTCTTTCCCTAGGGCCTCTCTAGGAGTTTATCTCAATTGTAAAAGAGGGGTTACAGGCAACCTCAGCCATTTTATGATGTATGGACTTCATGTATGGAACTTTAAGACTTGTGGACTTCAACTCCCAGAATTCCCCAGCTAGCATCCGCTGGCTGGGGAATTCTGGGAGTTGAAGTCCATACATCTTAAAGTGGCAGAGATTGAGAAATATTGATTTAATTCCTTACAAAACCCAGATCTATTTAGGGGTTATTTCTCACCCTGTGAAAATTCATCAGCTCATTTTTCTCGCTTACCAAAAACATTCGCCTCGTGTTAAGATTCATAATTCTCTGTAAATACATTGCCCTTTATTAATTTATTTTTGTCCTGGAGAAAAATTTCATTCTCAAAAAATCCCACCAAAGGCTGACCTGCTAAGGAACTTGAGTGACCAATGCTGCTTTTTAAAAAATTCAATGTATTTTAGTCACCCAGTTTTAGGGAAGTCTGTGGCTGCTTCCTTTTGCGTGAACCCATGGAAAAAAATACAGATAAGGATTTCAAAGCAAACAAAATGAGGATTAATAGGGCCAACTCATCGCTGTTAAAATCCTGGGAAATTTATTATAGGGAAATGACGATGCTTAAAAGGGCTAAATTATAAATCATAAATCAGGTTGGCATGTTCTAGCTGTCACAAAACTCTAGCCAATCTATGATATGGGTCGTTCTCGACATAGACGCATTCGTTTAGTGACTGTTTAACGGTGCTGAAAAAAAATACCTTATGATCAGTCCTCACACATATGACCATCGCAGCAATCCCCTGTGGTCACATGACTAAAATCCAGGCGCTTGGAAACCAGGATGTATTTATGATGGCTGCAGCATTATTGCCATCTATAATCCAGGGAGTACTGGATTCATTTAACGACCCCACGATTCCCTTAACAACTGCAGTGATTCAATAAACTGTGGCAAAAAAGTCGTAAACCGAGGGGTAACCTCACTTAACGATTGCCTTGGTTGTTAAGTGAATCTGGCTTCCCCAATTGACTTGGCTTGTAGGAAGGTCGCCAAAAGGGATCAGGTGACCCCAGGGATGCTGGAATTGTCATAAATAGGAGCCAGTTGTCAAGCAGTCGAATTTGGATCACGTGACCACGTGGATGTTGCGACGGTCCTAAGTGTGAAACACGGCCATTGCCTTGCTTAGCAATGGAAATTTGGGGCTCAAAATTTAGGGCTGCCTACGCATCATTTGCTTTGCAGTCCAGCTTTTAAAATTCATTTAACAGCCGCAATGATTCACTAAATTGTGGCAAAAGCAGGTAAAATTGGACACGATTCTCTTAAACCGTCTCGCTTAGCAGCGGAGATGCTGGTTAGTATTGTGGTCGTAAGTGGAGGATTTCGTATAGAGACATCTAAAGAGGGCCGGTCTCTTTTCCGCTAATCCTGGGAGCCCACAACAAACGTGGGTATAATTTAAGACACGTGAGACAGCGAGCTATTACTAGGAGACGCACTCTGTAATCTACGCTACTTAGAGCAGGATGTAATCAAAGTCAGGGGGTATTTACTTGGCTAAAAACAGCAATTAGATCAGAGAAGGCTGCAGCCTACTCCAGAATTACACCAAGCCAGACTTCCCCAACTGATGTGTTCCAGATGTCTTGCGATAATCCCCCCAAATCTGCAAATCTCTCTACTCATCAGGAAGCGCCAGGTTTGGGGGGGAAATGTTCTAGGCGTTGTCATAATTTTGACATGAATGGGTCAATGTCTAGGCTAGGCAATCTTGGCTCTTTTATGATTTGTGGACTTCAACTCCCAGAATTCCTGAGCCAGCCATGCTGAGGGGAAAGGGAGGGGTTTCCAAGCTGAGCCATGCTGGCTGAGGAATTCTGGGAGTTGAAGTCCACCAGTCATGAAGGGGCCATAGTTCCCCATGCTGGCTCAGGAATTCTGGGAGTTGAAGTCCAGGAGTCATGAGGGGGCCATAGTTTTCCCCATGCTGGCTCGGGAATTCTGGGAGTTGAAGTCCACGAGTCATGAGAGGGCCATAGTTCCCCCATGCTGGCTCGGGAATTCTGGGAGTTGAAGTCCACGAGTCATGAAGGGGCCATAGTTCCCCCATGCTGGCTCAGGAATTCTGGGAGTTGAAGTCCGCAAGTCATGAAGGGGCCATAGTTCCCCCCTGCTGGCTGAGGAATTCTGGGAGTTGAAGTCCACAAGTCATGAGGGGGCCATAGTTCCCCCATGCTGGCTCAGGAATTCTGGGAGTTGAAGTCCACGAGTCAATGAAGGGGCCATAGT
>NW_015398284.1:11882-13933 GCF_001527695.2 Protobothrops mucrosquamatus
TTTATTTATTTTATTACTTTAATTTATACCCCGCCCTTCTCCCGAAGGACTCAGGGCGGCTTACAGGCAAATAAAAAAACGAAACTATACAATAAATATCTAAAAACAATTAAAATATATATTAAATTAGCCTGTTATTTTTAGAAAAGTTATAAAATCCCTATTAAAATCCCTATACAATCCCCCCCCTAGGCCAATCCCGCTTGTTGTTGTTAATAATAATAATAATAATAATAATAATAATAATAATAATAATAATAATAATAATAATTTCCATACAGGGGGGTGTCCCTTCTCAAAAGTGGGGCCCCAGGAGCCCCGTCTAGGCCAGCAAATCCAAAATGTGCAAAAGCTTTTGAATACTGAATCTGTAAGAAAAAAATCATTCTGCAGAATTCCGTTTCGGCTTCACATCCTGTGATTGCAAAGATGCTGTCATTACAGGAGGAGAAGAACGAAGCTGCGTCTTCGGCAAAGTTTTCCTTTTTTTTTCTTTTTAATTAATATTTTATTAATTTTCCAATTTTCCATTTAACTCTTTCCAGGTGACCTGGTACAACTGGCCAGCTGATCCGTATCAGCCGCTCGTCCATCTGTTTCCCCTCCTACATGTTATCTACCACCACCCCTTTATCTCTTTCCCCTCTCCTTCTGCTCATCGGGGCTTCCTTCCTTTCTTCCGGCTATTTTCCTGCTCCACAATAAAGTTTAATTTGGGGCCTATGGAATGGACTACAATTCCTATCACTCCCAGAGCCTTTTGCATCAGGGTCTTTTGAAACTGCTTTAGGGGTATTCCAATATGTCCTTACTCGCTAGTCCCTTTTATTGGCATGCATCTCCCTGGGCATATAAGGTGACAAGAGTGTTGGATAAGGAGAAAAAGGAGGGGAGGGAGGGAGGGAAGAAGGAAGAAGGGAGGGTAGCTGGATATTGTAGGAAGGGAGGGAGGGGAAAGCGAAAATGAAAGGGAAAAAGAGAAAGAGAAAGAGAGAAGCTGGAAGGAGGGAGGGAGGGAGGGAGGGAAAAGGGAGAAAGAGAAAGAGAAAGAAAGAGGAAGGAGGGAGGGAGGAGGGATAGTGGAGGGAGGGAGGGATGGATGGGAAAGGGAAAAGAGAAAGAGAAGGAAGGAAGGAAGGAGGGAGGGAGGGATGGATGGGAAAAGGAAAAAGAGAGAAAGAGAAAGAGAAAGAAAGGAGGGAGGATGGATAATGGAGGGAGGGAGGGATGGATGGATGGGAAAGGGAGAAAGAGAAAGAGAGAGAAAGAGAAAGAAAGAGGAAGGAGGGAGGATGGATAATGGAGGGAGGGAGGGATGGAAAAGGGAGAAAGAGAAAGAGAAAGAAAGAGGGAGGAGGGATAATGGAGGGAGGGATGGATGGATGGAAAAGGGAGAAAGAGCAAGAGAAAGAAAGAGGAAGGAGGGAGGGAGGATGGATAATGGAGGGAGGGAGGGATGGGAAAGGGAGAAAGAGAAGGAAGGAAGGAAGGAAGGAAGGAAGGAAGGAAGGAAGGAAGGAAGGAAGGAAGGAAGATGGATATTGGAGGGAGAGAGGGATGGATGGGAAAGGGAAAATAAAAGGGAAAAAGAGAAAGAGTAAGAGAAAGAGAAAGGAGGGAGGGAGGATGGGAAAGGGAAAAAGAGAAAGAAGGAAGGAAGATGGATGGATATTGGAGAGAGGGAGGGACGGATGGGAAATGGAAATGGAAATGGAAAGGAAGAAAGAAAGAAAGAAAGAAAGAAAGAAAGAAAGAAAGAAAGAAAGAAAGAAAGAAAGAAAGAAAGGGAATCTAGGAACTGGAAGGTGGCACTTAAGAGCAAGGAAGACTTGGGTTGCACTTAACCTTTTTGGGGGGGGGCTGGAGCAAGCAAGGGCCACAAATGTTGGGAAGGGTCACGCCAAACAGGGACGTAGTTTCCCCCCCACTTCGGGAGACAAACAGTTTGAACTCTCTGTGTCTGTGTTGTATGTATGCCCTTAATGACGTAAGGCTTCCATAAAACTTTGGCAGAAAAATGGCTTTTCACTCATTGTGGCTGAAGCTATAAA
>NW_015398285.1:0-1798 GCF_001527695.2 Protobothrops mucrosquamatus
GGGGGGGAGAGAGAGAGGTTTCTTTTGTGAGATCATGGCTGCCGTGTTATTATTATCATTATTTATTAAATTTTGCAGCCCATCTCCCCTATAATTTTTAATGATTTTAAATTTTGCAGCCCATCTCCCCTATAATTTTTAATGATTTTAAAGTTTCAGGGGATTTTTAAGGATAATTTTAATTGATCGGCCTGTTTAAATATTTCTTTTTAATTCGGCTTTTAATTATTGTATTTGTATTGTAGTTTTTATGAGGCTGTTAGCCGCCCTGAGTCCCATGAGGAGAAGGGCGGGGTATAAATTAAATTATAAATAAATAAAAATAAATAAATAAATTATAAATAAGGCGACTCTGTTGACTTTTCTGCCCCCTCCTGCAAATGTCCCTGGACACACCTCCACCTGTCCTGCAGGAATCAGACTTCTAGATAAGCATTATCAGACCCAAATTTGATAACTGGAGCGAAACAGGAAGGTGAGCCATCATGTCATAAGACCAGCTTTGGGTAGATCTACAGCCCAGATATTCTCCTGAGTGAGTGTCCAAGGCGGGTGAACTCTGCTCACCGTTCAGGATACACATTTGCCTCTTGCAGGAGCGTTTCCTGATTTTATCGCACGTGACTGCAAGGATTTCAGCTGGGAACACAGAAACCAGATGCTCTCACCTGTATTGTGAAGTCAGCTGATCCTCTGCTCCTAGCTCAGAGGATATTAATTATCAAAGTTCCTCATACAGACGGTTAACTCCAATGAAACCTCCATGTTCCAAGACAGTCTATCCTTCAGGGAAAAACAAAAACTTTTTTAAAAAAAAAATTAATGTCAAATGGGTTTAATATTGAGAGGTCCTTGGTGCTCTTTGAGCTTGGTTGTTTTCTTGCAGACTTTTCATTTACCCAAACTAGTTACTGTATATCATCAGTGCCAGTAAGGCAGTAGGGTTTAATGTTGTTTTCACGCGCTTCGAGAAATGTTCTAGAAATGTGTCGTTTTTAAAAATCTTTAACAGGATAAATACCAGTCAATATAATCCATACAAAGAAAATTAACAATTGACCAGTGGAATTGTTTACTTCCATCACTGGAGGTTTTTAAGAAGAGATTGGACGGCCATTTGTCTGAAATGGTATAGGGTCTCCTGCTTGAGCAGGGGGCTGGACTAGAAGACCTCCAAGGTCCCTTCCAACTCTGTTTTTTTGTTAAAAACGTTTTTTGGGGAGGGTTCATACTTTTTAAAAATAGGAAAGGGTCCTGAGAGCTACAGTTTTAAGATGTTGAGACTCTAGAAAGAGTACAGAGAAGAGCAACAAAGATGATTAGGGGACTGGAGGCTAAAACATATAAGGAATGGTAGCTGGAATTGGGTATGTCTAGTTTAATGAAGAGAAGGACCAGGGGTGACATGATAGCAACGTTCCAGTATCTCAGGGGCTGCCACAAAGAAGAGGGAGTCAAGCTATTCTCCAAAGCGCCTGAAGGCAGGACAAGAAGCAACGGATGGAAACTCATCAAGGAGAGAAGCAACCTGGAACTAAGGAGAAACTTCCTGACAGTGAGAACAATTAACCAGTGGAACAACCTGCCTCCAGAAGTGGTGAATGCTCCAACACTGGAAGTTTTTAAGAAGAGACTGGATAGCCATTTGTCCGAAATGGTATAGGGTTTCCTGCCTGAGCAGGGGGTTGGACTAGATGACCTCCAAGGTCCCTTCCAACTTCATTATTATTATTATTATTATTATTATTATTATTATTATTATTATTATTATTATTATTATTATTATTATTATTATTAT
>NW_015398285.1:5275-7013 GCF_001527695.2 Protobothrops mucrosquamatus
ATTGTGTTTGCCAAGCTGAGGCCTGGGGGGCAGATAAGGTAATCCCTATTCATCATTAGCGATAAAACAAAAGTCTTCCGCCATTGCTCGGCTGGTTTAACACTGCTACTGATCATTCAGAATAAGAAAACAAAGTCTTAAAGTTGCCAGAGTTGAAAAACACTGTTTTAGCTCCCCATAAATTTGTCAAGCCTCTTAGTCAAACAGTCTGAGGTGGAGTCTCCAACCTTAGCCACTTTACGACTTGTGGACTTCAACTCCCAGAATTCCTCAGCCAGCATGGCTGGCTGAGGAATTCTGGGAGTTGAAGTCCACAAGTCGTAAAGTGGCTAAGGTTGGAGACTCCTGGCCTAAGGGCAGTGTTTCTCAACCTTGACAGTTTGAAGATATGTGGACTTCAACTCCCAGAAATCCCCAGCCAGCAGAGCACGGGCATGGGGACTGGCATCGCATAGCTGGCTGGGGAATTCTGGGAGTTGAAGTCCACACATCTTCAAAGGTTGAGAAACACTGGCCTAAGGGACAGTTTAGCTGGGACAACAAATTCTGTAAATTAATTCTTCCTAAAGTATTGTTTATTGCTCTATAAAAACCTACCCTCACTGTTAACATATTAACAGAGTTGGAAGGGGACCTTGGAGGTCCTCTAGTCCAACCCCCTGTGGATGTAGGAGAGCCTATACCATTTCAGACAAATGGCTGTTCGATCTCTTCTTAAAAATCGCCACTGTTGCAGCACCCACAACTTCTGGAGGGAAACTCTTCCACTGGTTGATTATTCTGTCAGGAAATTTCTCCTTATTTTTATCCTGATTCTCTCCTTGATCATTTAAACCAACCACTCATAAGCACATAAGGTGGGACATTAAGGGCAAATATGTCACACTCTGGTTGTTTGTGGGACACACATAACAATGCTTTTTGCTCCCTCAGTGCAATTTCGGAGTGTCCACAGCACAAAACTCTGAGCCATAGAGATAGGCCTTGCCTTACAACCATTTGTTTAGCGGCTCTTCAAAGTTATAACAGCACTGAAAGGTGACTTATGACTGGTCCTCGCAGTTACGACCGTTACAAGGTTTCCACAGTGACACGGTCAAAGTACAAGGGCTTGGTCACTGGCAGGTATTTATCACAGCTACAGCATCCTGAGATCATTCCCACATACTCCTGGGATGTCTTTGTGCTCACTAGGATGTGAGTTTTGGGGCATTAGTGATAATTTATGAAGAGACCTCTTTTACACATGAGGTAATATTTTCTTTAGAGGTGGTCCTTCACTTACAACTTTCTGTTTAGTGACAGTTCGAAGTTACAATGGCACTGAAAATAGTGACTTACTCCTCCAACTTACGACCGTGGTAACATCCCCAAGGTCAAAATTCAAGCACTTGGCAACTGGCATGGACTTACGACGGTTGCAACATCCGGTTTTCGATCTTCCCTGCCAGCCTCCAACAAGCCAAATTAGTGGGGGAAGCCAGAATTTGCTTAATGACCACATGATCTGCTTAAGAACTGGGACTAAAAAGTTTCATCTGGGTTATGAGTAAACTCTAGAGTATTGTTATTATTAATAGTTTATTTTAATGGAATTTGTGTTAGTTTTAATTATATGATATTATTATTATTTTTAATATTAGTATGGTATTGTTTAATATTTAGGTTATGAATATGTTTATTATTGTGTTTAACTTTAATTTGTTTAAATTTGTGTTAAAGGGGAGTTAAAGCGTAT
>NW_015398286.1:0-2085 GCF_001527695.2 Protobothrops mucrosquamatus
TTCATTACTGGAATTGGATGTAAAGGATCAATAAGAATCGATAGGAACAATAAATATTAATCTGTGTGTGAGATTTATGTATTATCCGAACTTCCCTGCAGAAATAATTCAGGTCTTTCCTTTAATAATTACTGCAGTGAGCCAGCGCTGTTTATTATAAGAGGGAAAAGGGAATGGTAGTCCTTGAACTACTGCTGGACTACAGTTCAAATCATCCTTGATGAATCCTTCCAGACTAACAATTCCCCTCTTCACCATGCATATAAAGATAGTCCTTGATTTAGGACTGGTCACTTAGTGACTGTTCAATGGATCTCCAAAAGGGACTCACAATCTGATTTCAAAGTTCTAACGTCACCCCCCCCCCAGAGCACATGACCGTATTTTTGGCATTCAGCAATCCAACACTGGAAGTTTTTAAGAAGAGACTGGACAGCCATTTATCTGAAATGGTATAGGGTTTCCTGCCTGAGCAGGGGGTTGGACTAGATGACCTCCAAGCTCCCTTCCTCCTCCTCCTCCTCCTCCTCCTCCTCCTCCTCCTCCTCCTCATTATTATTATTATTATTATTATTATTATTATTATTATTATTATTGATCATTGCACAGTCAGACAGATGTTCAGACTGGATTTGGTATTTTTGTCTACCTATCGAGTCCTTACCAAGGACCTGGGATAGGCAGATGTGGATGTTTGATGGTATTACAGATATTGTCGCAGGATGGAAGCAGTTCCTAGTAAGGCCGCCTTTTGCAATTGGCTAATGGCGAATTTGTCAATGGTGTTCATGTGGTGCTCCAATTGTTTTGGGATTGCACCCAAGGCACCTATTACTATTGGTACTACCCTTGCTTGCTTTTGCCACAGTCTTTCTATTTCTATTTGTAGGTCTTTGTATTTTGTTATCTTCTCCAGTTCTTTCTCGTCTATTCTGCTGTCTCCAGGCACTGCCACGTCCACTATCCAGACTTTTTTGTCTTTCTTATCGAGAATTGTTACGTCCGGGGTGTTATGTTGCAGGTGCTTGTCTGTTTGAATTCTGAAGTCCCAGAGCAGTTTAATTTTATCATTTTCTATGACATTTTCTATTATTATCATTATCATTATCATTACTATTTACTTCCAATTTCTGGCAAAAAAAAAAAGACTCATAATGAGCAATGGATTCGCTTAAGGACTGCTGCATTTGCTTAACAATCACCACAAATAAGGTTGTAAAATCAGGTCCAATCACATGGTAACCTGCTTTTAGAACCATCACGAATTACAACCATAATTGCAAGGTCGTAATTCGAGGACCACCTGCATGCATTTTTTTCCCCTTTAAATGCAGAGATGTGAGAACTGTAGGGATGATCAGCTCCATTCTTGTCAGGCTCAGAAGATTTCAGGAATCTTGAGCAGAAATGATTAAATAGATTAAAAGCATTCAGCAAAAAGCCGAAAGGAAGATCACAGTACATAAGATAGTTCAGCAAGCAGGCAGAAAAATAAATGCGGAAGACATGTAGTCGGTTATTCTGCATTCTCCATATCAGGTATAAATGTAAAGTAGGACTATTTGAAAGGCTTTCATCTGCAACCGTGTCTCATTTAACCCCTATCTTCCATTCCTAACAGCCACACATGCATACAAATAACAGAAGAGAGAGAGACTTACGGATGCATTGAATGTCATGTGTGAATCTGCCTCAGGTATAGATAGGCTGCCTTTCAGGATTGTAAGCACAGATTCACGGGCAATCGTACTGACTGATCTCAGCAGGATTAAGCAGGTTTAACTACGCTGGGTTTCATCCAGAAAAGTACAATTAAGCCCCACAGCAGTTATTTTTCCGTCATAGTCGCTCTCTCTCTCTTTTTGCATTTGATGACCCTTTCTTACTTCTCCAAAGCGCCTGAAGGCAGGACAAGAAGCAACGGGTGGAAACTAATCAAGGAGAGAAGCAATCTAGAACTAAGGAGAAACTTCCTGACAGTGAGAACAATTAACCAGTGGAACAACCTGCCTCCAGAAGCGGTGAATGCTCCAACACTGGAAATTTTTAAGAAGAGACTGGACAGCCATTTGTCCGAAATGGTAT
>NW_015398286.1:2456-7012 GCF_001527695.2 Protobothrops mucrosquamatus
TCCTGACAGTGAGAACAATTAACCAGTGGAACAACCTGCCTCCAGAAGCGGTGAATGCTCCAACACTGGAAATTTTTAAGAAGAGACTGGACAGCCATTTGTCCGAAATGGTATAGGGTTTCCTGCCTGAGCAGGGGGTTGGACTAGATGACCTTCAAGGTCCCTTCCAACTTTACTATTATTATTATTATTATTATTAACTTTCAGCAAAGGTATAATAAACACCAGTTGGATACATGGAAATAGATGGATTTATACATTGTGATAACCCAGGCTTTTTAAAAAGTGTGGTCAATTACAGCAGGGGTCCCTAACCCTGGGGCTGCGGCCCGTTTGGAAGCGAGCCGCAGAAGGGGTGGGTGATTGCACGCGTAGCTACATTTGTGAAAGCGGGGCACACCCGCGCACGCACGAAACCATCCCCTCTGCCCCCCCCCGCCACCGCCTCTGCCGGTCTGCTGAGCTGAAAAGATTGGGGACCGCTGAATTAAAGGAATCACAACACATTGTCTCCGTAATCATACAGAGCACCTTCCATGGATTTTGTTTGTTCACTGTTTGTTGCAAGTGAAGGGCTTCAATCACAATGACGCAACCATCGTTTTGCAGACGTTGGCCCCTCCCGGATGCTTCTCTGTGTGTCTCTGCATATGTGAGTAGGGCTATGTGTGAAAGAGAGCATTAAAACTGATCAGTCGCCTAATTAAGTTAATTAAAAGTAATGATACTTAATTTCATATTTCCCCTTCTCTCGCATTCAGAATCTTTCTTCTGTGGACCTGCCTCCTTTGCTGTTCATCTTCCAATTTAGGATTTATAAATTACAGAGGCTAATTTCTAGTCTGTTGCACCCAACGAACTTCCTGTTGATCCCTATAGTGGTCATTGCTTAACAACAGCAATTGAGACAGAAAGTTTCGTTGCTAAGCGATGAGGTTGTAAGGGAATGTGTGGATAATCTCTGGGAACTGGGAGAAGAGATGCTGTCTCAGAAATCATCAAAGAGACGCAGGAGCCCCCAATGGCTTAAAGGTTAGAGAAAGAAACTAAAAAAAACGACCCACCCTAATGGATCCTTTGCAAGATTCTGTTAATGTAATCTTACAATAAAGCAGAATTAGTTCATCTAGTTGTGTTTCCTACCTAGTTTATCTGTGAGGACTGACAACAATCTTGCATGTCTGAAAATACAAACTTCCCACCGCCACTTTTAATTATAATAATAGTAATAAAGTTAGAAGGGACCTTGGAGGTCATCTAGTCCAACCCCCTGCTCAGGCAGGTAACCCTATACCATTTCGGACAAATGGCTGTCCAGTCTCTTCTTTAAAAACTTCCAGTGTTGGAGCATTCACCGCTTCTGGAGGCAGGTTGTTCCACTGGCTAATTGTTCTAACTGTCAGGAAGTTTCTCCTTAGTTCTAGGTTGCTTCTCTCTTTGGTTAGTTTCCATCCGTTGCTTCTTGTCCTGCCTTCAGGCGCTTTGGAGAATAGCTTGACTCCCTCTTCTTTGTGGCAGCCCCTGAGATATTGGAACACTGCTATCATGTCCCCCCTCATCCTTCTCGTCCACAAGTCATAAAAGGGCCAAGTTTGAAGACTCCTGAACTAGACATACCCAATTCCTGCAACCGTTCTTCATATGTTTTAGCCTCCAGTCCCCTAATCATTTTTGTTGCTCTTCTTTGTACTCTTTCTAGAGTCTCAATATCTTTTTTACATCGTGGTGACCAAAACTGTATGCAGTATTCCAGGTGTGGCCTTACCAATTGTTTGATCCATTATAGCGGAACCTTCTTAACTCTCTCTCCTCCCCCCCCATTCCTCAAGATCATCCACACATTCTTCCATTACAATGTCATGTGACTGCATCCAACAGTTCCCAAGTTCTGTTGTTAAGCAAGAATCTCATGGCCATGACTTCTGATTTCCTCCTGACTTCCCCATTGACTTTGCTTGTGGGAAGACAGCAGGAAAGGCCACAAATAGCAATCAGGTAGATTTATTCATTAAATGTCAGCAAATACGGAAATGTTTCAGTGGCAGAACAGGATAAGATTTAGCTTATCCTAGCTAGATAAACAGCCCAGAAATGTCTAGACCCCCTGGAAACAACATTATAGGCTATTAGCATGAACAGTACCAGAAGGAGTGGCTTTAAAGCAGTGGTTCTCAACCTTTTTAATGCCGCGACCCCAACCGGTCATAAGTCGAGGACTAAACTGGTCATAAGTCGAGGACTAAACCGGTCGTAAGTTGAGGACTACCCAACCGGTCGTAAGTCAACGACTTTCCCTGCCCGGGAGGGCCACGCATGCGTGGTTCCGCCCCCTGCGCCGGCCGAGGCGTAGCTGGCAAGCGGCAGAGACAGAGCAGGCCGACCACCAGCTGGCCCAGCCCAAGGGAGGTAAGGCACCCGCCGGAAAAGGGGAAAAAAATGGCGGACAGCCTTGCTTGGCGACCCCCATGAAATAGTCGATCGACCCCAAATGGGGTCCCGACCCACAGGTTGAGAACCACTGCTTTAAAGTAAGACACCAGGTGATCCAACCTCTATTCCGCAATATGAAGAAACAATTCGGTGAATGGGGATGATCCAATATATCTGCACTCCAAAGTTAATTGGGCCTTCAGTGTGACAAAAATTGTGTGTTATTGGATAAGGACATTCATTTATCATGAAACGTCTCTAAAATATACCATGGGGCAGTGCGGTGGCTCAGTGGTTAAGGCTTGTTGGCTGGAAAGTCAGCAGCCCAGGTTTAAGACCCAAGCGCCACATGATGGGCTGAGCTCCTATCCTCACCCCAACTCCTGCCAACCTAGCAGTTCAAAAGCATACAAATGCAAGTAGGTAAATAGGTACCATTTTGGTGGGAAGATAACAGCGCTCTGTGATGTCATGCTGGCCACATGACTGTGGAAATGTTTTTGGACAGCGCTGGCTCAATGGCTTTGAAACAGAGATGAGCACCATCTTCTATAGTTGGCAACAAGGAAGGACTCACTGGAGAAGAGCCTAATGCTGGAAAAGATTGAGGGCAATAGAAGAAGGAACGACAGAGAATGGGGTGGCTGGATGGAGTCACTGAAGCAGTAGGCGTGAGCTTAAATGGACTCCAGAAGATGGTAGAGGACAGGAAGGCCTGGAGGAACGTTGTCCATGGGGTCGCGATGGGTCGGACATGACTTCGCAACTAACAACAACAACAACAAAGAGGAGTAAAATCCACAGGGACTCCTTTTAAAATATACCATAGAGCAGTGGTGGCGAACCTATGGCACGGGTGCCAGAGGTGGCACTCAGAGCCCTCTCTGTGGGCACGCACGCCGTTGCCCCAGTCCTAGGCCTTCAGCTGGGTTTTATAAAACCTTTTCGCTTTAGGCCTCCACTGCCGTGTACAAAAAAAAAGGTTCAATCAGTCAATTTCAACTTTTCGCGGGAAAAAAAAGATCTTGCAAAGTTGGAATTGATTGATTGAACTTTTTAGTCCCACCCAGTCTGCTGTTACCACCGTAGCCACGCCTACCCAATAAGCCACACCCACCAAATGGGCCACACCCACCCGGCACCCGACGATGCATAAGTGGGTTTTGGATTGCAGTTTGGGCACTCGGTCTCTAAAAGGTTCGCCATCACTGCCATAGAGCAATGTTCCCCAACCTTTCCAGGTTAGCAGCCTGGCCCGGGGGGGGGGGGGAGAGGAGATGGTTTTGTGTGAGGGGCAGATGCACCCGCCGCTTGCGTGAGATGGGCTGCACACACATGCCAGTCCACCACTCATGCAGCCCGATTGCAAATAGGCCATGGCCCATTAGTGGGCCGCAGCCCACAGGTTGGGGACCCCTGCCATAGAGAACATTGTACCTTAAGCCTAAACAGGAACCCTCTTTAACAAAGAAATATTATGTTCTCAGTGCTTGTTAGTTCCATCAAGTGATCATTTAAATCATTTTTTACCTTGTCCTTTATCTGAAATGGCTCCCAGGAGAGAAGGGAGGAACGAGGGGACAGATAAACAAACAAATTCAGACAAACTGAAACAATCCCTTACTAATTAATGTGCAATCATGATAATACAATGCATTTCTCAAACGGGCGTTGTAGTCCGGAAGCTATAATTTGAAATATCTAGAGACATTTATTCAAGGTAACTCAGCGGGATTGTCTGACAATAACATTAGCCGGGGAGTTGATAGGTATTTAAAGTGCTTTCTGCCTGTAAGAATGAAAAGCTGCAACATGCTAAATTCACATTTTTCACATTTGCAAGTCACGTTCCAGAAAGACGTTTGGCATAGAGCTGCGAGCCAAAACACCCCATATCGGCAACATTGCAAAATATAACTCCAAGGACTGGGCTTTTCAAAGTGACCTTTTATTTGGTTTTCTTTCCACGCTGATGCAAAAGCCAATCTTATTAATCTTTGCGCCAGTCTGCTAGAAGTTCCCCCACTGTTATGCCAGACAATGTAGTTTTGATTGCTTTGCATCCTGCTAAGTCTTCCTACTATAAAAATACATAATCTAAAATGAAAAGAGATGTCTAAGGTATA